>NC_088241.1:69719934-69747434 GCF_036934945.1 Oncorhynchus masou masou
AGGTTAGGGGTAGGGTTAGTCTAGGGTATGGTTGGGGGTAGGGTTAAAGTTAGGGTAGGGTATGGTTAGGGTTAAAGTTAGGGTAGTGTATGGCTTAGGGTTAGGGTTAGGGTTAGGGTTAGGATTAGGGTTATGGTAAGGATAGAAAAATCACCTAATTTACTCCCTGAGCACTGCTTTCCCTCTCAACCAAGCCCTCTGTGACATGGGATTCTCTGATGAGTCTCCATTCCTTGTAGAGCTGTGTAAAGAGTGTTGTTGAGCCTCCCTTTCTACTGGAAACGTGTAAATAATGTTGTGAGTCTTTCAAACACATTGGTCTACACCCAGATGGAATGATGAAAGGTTGTGGGAGAGGAGAGAGAGGAGAGGAGAGGAGAGGAGAGGAGAGGAGAGGAGAGGAGAGGAGAGGAGAGGAGATCCTGTTTTGTTTTTTTGGCCAGTAAAAACAGCATCCTGCACAATGCCTCCAAACAGACATCCAGTCAGCTTGACCTGGCGTTTAGGGTGACAGTTGAGCAGTCAGCAGTCAGCTTGACCTGGCGTTTAGGGTGACAGTTGAGCAGTCAGCAGTCAACTTGACCTGGCGTTTAGGGTGACAGTTGAGCAGCTAATGGTTGTTCTCTGCCTTGTACGGCCAGTTTCATCATTATGGCCTGGCTTTAGAGTCATAGTATAATGGTTGTTCTCTCTCAGTAAGACTCATGCCAGTTTCCTCATTCATCACACTGATCTATGTCCAAGTGATGCCAACAGATATTTTTGTCTTTCAAATGTGGCCATTTTGACGGGGGCGAGAGACGATTAGACGATTCCCAACTTAAAGTGACTCTGACTGGTTGATTGACAGATATTATTTGGCCTACATATTTAACGCTCATCCTTATTTCCATAGTGATTTCTATAGTTGCCATGGCGCCTAGTGGCAGCGTAGGCAGAGCTCATGTATGTTCTGTAAATATTTAATTGTTTTTTTTTTGTAAATATTCTTTAAAAAACATTTTATTTTCTTAATAGCTACATGAGTACAGATCAAGTTGACATCATTAATTGGATTCATGCCCATAACTTGATGAAAATCTGTGTTGTCAACAAGCCAGCTAATGCTAGCTAACAAGTGTGTTTTCATTAGAATGTCCTCTACAGACTCTGGGTTGTTTTTCACCAACAGTCTCCAAGAGGAGGCTACACAGGAAGGGGTTGCATTGGGACTGCTTCATTGCTCAGGAGGATACTTGGGCCGTACTCTGTGGGGAGCTTGATTTGATTTGATTTGATTTGATTTGATCTTCATCAGAGAGTCCCAATACCAAGAGGATGCAGACGGCAGAGATGCCCCGATGACATGGAGCAGCCTGCCTACCTGCCTGGCCTTGGACATGCTGACCTGACCAACACCTCCAACCGCCACCTCTGCTGACCATCTAGCTTACAAATCTCTCATGACCATGGCTGTCCATCTGGAAGCTTCATGAAGCAATCCAACAGACTGGATCTAGAAACACTCAAACAGACTGGATCTAGAAACACTCAAACAGACTGGATGTAGAACCACTCCAACAGACTGGATCTAGAAGCACTCCAACATACTGGATCTAGAAGCACTCCAACAGACTGGATCTAGAAGCACTCCAACATACTGGATCTAGAAGCACTCCAACAGACTGGATTTAGAACCACTCCAACAGACTGGATCTAGAACCACTCTGTCTGGGGTGGAAAGGTAGGCCTCCTCTGCCTGGGGTGGAAAGGTAGACCTACTCTGCCTGGGGTGGAAAGGTAGGCCTCCTCTGTCTGGGGTGGAAAGGTAGGCCTCCTCTGCCTGGGGTGGAAAGGTAGACCTACTCTGCCTGGGGTGGAAAGGTAGGCCTCCTCTGTCTGGGGTGGAAAGGTAGGTCTCTGCCTGGGGTGGAATGGTAGGCCTCCTCTGTCTGGGTGGAATGGTAGGCCTCCTCTGCCTGGGGTGGAATGGTAGGCCTCCTCTGGCTGGGGTGGAAAGGTAGGCCTCCTCTGCCTGGGGTGGAAAGGTAGGCCTCCTCTGCCTGGGGTGGAAAGGTAGGCCTCCTCTGTCTGGGGGGTAGGGTAGGGTTAGGGGTCAGGTTAGCATTAGGGTTAGGGTTAAGGGTAGGTTAGGGGTAGGGTCAGGTTAGCATTAGGGTTAGGGTTAAGGGTAGGTTTAAGAGGGTTTCTGTTTATGCTGATACCAAACAGTGGGTTGCATGGGCCTATTGCAACTTTCTGCCCTGTTTCTATATTGTACATCAGAACGGTCTGGAGAGGGTGAGAGAACATGAAAGGCTGAGAGCTCAACAACAGGAGGAAGACAATTGTTGTTAAAGTGCTGAGGGTAAAGTTAGGGGTAAGGTTAGGGTATGGTTAGGGGTATGGTTAGGGTATGGTTAAGGGTATGGTTAGGGGTAGGGGTATGGTTAGGGGTAGGGTTAGGTTAGGGGTAGGGTTAGGTTAGGGTATGGTTAAGGGTATGGTTAGGGGTAGGGGTATGGTTAGGGGTAGGGTTAGGTTAGGGGTAGGGTTAGGGTTAGGTTAGGTTAGGGTATGGTTATGGGTAGGGTTAGGTTAGGGGCAGGGTTAGGGTATGGTTAGGGTATGGTTAGGGTTAGGGGTATGGTTAGGGGTAGGGTTAGGTTAGGGGTAGGGTTAGGGTTAGGTTAGGGTATGGTTATGGTTATGGGTAGGGTTAGGTTAGGGGTAGGGTTAGGGTATGGTTAGGGTATGGTTAGGGTTAGGGGTATGGTTAGGGGTAGGGTTAGGTTAGGGGTAGGGTTAGGTTAGGGGTAGGGTATGGTTAGGGTTAGGGTTAGGTTAGGGGTATGGTTAGGGATAGGGTTAGGTTAGGGGTAGGGTTAGGTTAGGGTATGGTTAGGGTTAGGTTAGGGGTATGGTTAGGGTTAGGTTAGGGGTAGGGTTAGGGATAGGGTTAGGTTAGGGGTAGGGTTAGGGGTAGGGTTAGGTTAGGGGTAGGGTTAGGTTAGGGGTAGGGTTAGGGTTTGGTTAGGGTTAGGGTTAGGTTAGGGGTATGGTTAGGGATAGGGTTAGGTTAGGGGTAGGGTTAGGGTTAGGTTAGGGTATGGTTAGGGTTAGGTTAGGGGTATGGTTAGGGTTGGGATTAGGTTAGGGGTAGGGTTAGGGGTAGGGTTAGGGTATGGTTAGGGGTATGGTTAGGGGAAGGGGTAGGTTAGGGGTAGGGTTAGGGTTAGGTTAGGGGTAGGGTTAGGTTAGGGGTAGGGTTAGGGTTAGGGTTAGGTTAGGGTATGGTTAGGGTTAGGTTAGGGGTAGGGTTAGGGTATGGTTAGGGGTATGGTTAGGGGTAGGGTTAGGTTAGGTTAGGGGTAGGGTTAGGGTTAGGTTAGGGTATGGTTAGGGGTACGGTTAGGGTTAGGGTTAGGGTTAGGGTTAGGGTTAGGTTAGGGGTAGGGGTAGGGTTAGGTTTAGGCTAGGGTATGGTTATGGGTAGGGTTAGTTTAGGGGTAGGGTTAGGGTATGGTTAGGGTATGGTTAGGGTTAGGGTTAGGGTTAGGTTAGGGGTATGGTTAGGGATAGGGTTAGGTTTGGGGTAGGGTTAGGTTAGGGTATGGTTAGGGTTAGGGTTAGGGTTAGGTTAGGGGTATGGTTAGGGTTAGTGTTAGGTTAGGGGTAGGGTTAGGGGTAGGTTTAGGGTATGGTTAGGGGTATGATTAGGGGTAGGGGTAGGGTTAGGGTTAGGTTAGGGGTAGGGTTAGGGTATGGTTAGGGGTATGGTTAGGGGTAGGGTTAGGTTAGGGTTAGGGTTAGGGTTAGGGTTAGGGTTAGGGGTATGGTTAGGTGTAGGGTTAGGTTAGGGTATGGTTAGGGTTAGGGTTAGGGGTATGGTTAGGTGTAGGGTTAGGTTAGGGGTAGTGTTAGGGGTAGGGTTAAGTTAGGGTATGGTTAGGGGTATGGTTAGGGTTAGGGTTAGGTTAGGGGTAGGGTTAGGGTATGGTTAGGGGTAGGGTTAGGTTAGGGGTAGGGTTAGGGTTAGGTTAGGGTATGGTTAGGGGTAAGGTTAGGGGTAGGGTTAGGGTATGGTTAGGGGTATGGTTAGGGGTAGGGTTAGGTTAGGGTTAGGGTTAGGGGTAGGGTTAGGTTAGGGTATGGTTAGGGGTAGGGTTAGGTGTAGGGTTAAGGGTATGGTTAGGTGTAGGGTTAGGTTAGGGGTAGGGTTAGGGGTAGGGTTAGGGTTAGGGTATGGTTAATGATAGGGTTAGGTTATGGGTAGGTTAGGTTAGGGGTAGGGTTTGGTTAGGGTTAGGTTAGGGGTAGGGTATGGTTAGTGGTAAGGTTAGGGGTAGAGTATGGTTAGGGGTAGGGTTAGGTTAGGGGTAGGGTTTGGTTAGGGTGAGGTTAGGGGTAGGGTTAGGGTTAGGGTTAGGGTTAGGTTAGGGGTAGGGTTAGGTTAGGGGTAGGTTAGGTTAGGGGTATGGTTTGGTTAGGATTAGGTTAGGGGTAGGGTATGGTTAGTGGTAAGGTTAGGGGTAGAGTATGGTTAGGGGTAGGGGTAGGGTTAGGTTAGGGGTAGGGTATGGTTCAGGGTAGGGTTAGGTTAGGGGTAGGGTTAGAGTATGGTTAGGGGTAGGGTTAGGTTAGGGGTAGAGTATGGTTAGGGGTAGGGGTAGGTTAGGGGTAGGGTTTGGTTAGGGTTAGGTTAGGGTTAGGGTTAGGGTTAGGGTATGGTTCAGGGTAGGGGTAGGGTTAGGTTAGGGGTAGGGTTAGAGTATGGTTAGGGGTAGGGTTAGGTTAGGGTATTGTTAGGGGTGGTGTTAGGATAGGGTATGGTTAGGGGTAGGGGTAGGGTAGGTTAGGGGTAGGGTTGGGTTATGGTTAGGTGTAGGGTTAGGTTAGGTGTAGGGTTAGGTTAGGGGTAGGGTTAGTCTAGGTTATGGTTGGGGGTAGGGTTAAAGTTAGGGTAGGGTATGGTTAGGGTTAAAGTTAGGGTAGTGTATGGCTTAGGGTTAGGGTTAGGGTTAGGGTTAGGATTAGGGTCATGGTAAGGATAGAAAAATCACCTAATTTACTCCCTGAGCACTGCTTTCCCTCTCAACCAAGCCCTCTGTGACATGGGATTCTCTGATGAGTCTCCATTCCTTGTAGAGCTGTGTAAAGAGTGTTGTTGAGTCTCCCTTTCTACTGGAAACGTGTAAATAATGTTGTGAGTCTTTCAAACACATTGGTCTACACCCAGATGGAATGATGAAAGGTTGTGGGAGAGGAGAGGAGAGGAGAGGAGAGGAGAGGAGAGGAGAGGAGAGGAGAGGAGAGGAGAGGAGAGGAGAGGAGAGGAGAGGAGATCCTGTTTTGTTTTTTTGACCAGTAAAAACAGCATCCTGCACAATGCCTCCCAACAGACATCCAGTCAGCTTGACCTGGCGTTTAGGGTGACAGTTGAGCAGTCAGCAGTCAGCTTGACCTGGCGTTTAGGGTGACAGTTGAGCAGTCAGTAGTCAGCTTGACCTGGCGTTTAGGGTGACAGTTGAGCAGCTAATGGTTGTTCTCTGCCTTGTACGGCCAGTTTCATCATTATGGCCTGGCTTTAAAGTCATAGTATAATGGTTGTTCTCTCTCAGTAAGACTCATGCCAGTTTCCTCATTCATCACACTGATCTATGTCCAAGTGATGCCAACAGATATTTTTGTCTTTCAAATGTGGCCATTTTGACGGGGGCGAGAGACGATTAGACGATTCCCAACTTAAAGTGTCTCTGACTGGTTGATTGACAGATATTATTTGGCCTACATATTTAACGCTCATCCTTATTTCCATAGTGATTTCTATAGTTGCCATGGCGCCTAGTGGCAGCGTAGGCAGAGCTCATGTATGTTCTGTAAATATTTAATTGTTTTTTTTTTGTAAATATTCTTTACAAACATTTTATTTTCTTAATAGCTACATGAGTACAGATCAAGTTGACATCATTAATTGGATTCATGCCCATAACTTGATGAAAATCTGTGTTGTCAACAAGCCAGCTAATGCTAGCTAACAAGTGTGTTTTCATTAGAATGTCCTCTACAGACTCTGGGTTGTTTTTCACCAACAGTGACTCCAAGAGGAGGCTACACAGGCAGGGGTTGCATTGGGACTGCTTCATTGCTCAGGAGGATACTTGGGCCGTACTCTGTGGGGAGCTTGATTTGATTTGATTTGATTTGAAAGGTAGGTCTCCTCTGTCTGGGGTGGAAAGGTAGGCCTCCTCTGTCTGGGGTGGAAAGGTAGGCCTCCTCTGCCTGGGGTGGAAAGGTAGGCCTCTGCCTGGGGTGGAAAGGTAGGCCTCCTCTGCCTGGGGTGGAAAGGTAGGCCTCTGCCTGGGGTGAAAAGGTAGGCCTCTGCCTGGGGTGGAAAGGTAGGCCTCCTCTGTCTGGAGTGGAAAGGTAGGCCTCATCTGCCTGGGGTGGAAAGGTAGGCCTCCTCTGCCTGGGGTGGAAAGGTAGGCCTCTGCCTGGGGTGGAAAGGTAGGCCTCTGCCTGGGGTGGAAAGGTAGGTCTCTGCCTGGGGTGGAAAGGTAGGCCTCCTCTGTCTGGGGTGGAAAGGTAGGCCTCCTCTGTCTGGGGTGGAAAGGTAGGCCTCCTCTGTCTGGGGTGGAAAGGTAGGCCTCCTCTGTCTGGGGTGGAAAGGTAGGCCTCCTCTGCCTGGGGTGGAAAGGTAGGCCTCCTCTGTCTGGGGTGGAAAGGTAGGCCTCCTCCGCCTGGGGTGGAAAGGTAGGCCTCCTCTGTCTGGGGTGGAAAGGTAGGCCTCTGCCTGTGGTGGAAAGGTAGGTCTCTGCCTGGGGTGGAAAGGTAGGCCTCTGTCTGGGGTGGAAAGGTAGGTCTCTGCCTGGGGTGGAAAGGTAGACCTACTCTGCCTGGGGTGGAAAGGTAGGTCTCTGCCTGGGGTGGAAAGGTAGACCTACTCTGCCTGGGGTGGAAAGGTAGGTCTCTGCCTGGGGTGGAAAGGTAGGCCTCCTCTGTCTGGGGTGGAAAGGTAGGCCTACTCTGCCTGGGGTGGAAAGGTAGGCCTACTCTGCCTGGGGTGGAAAGGTAGGCCTACTCTGTCTGGGGTGGAAAGGTAGGCCTCCTCTGTCTGGGGTGGAAAGGTAGGCCTCCTCTGCCTGGGGTGGAAAGGTAGGCCTCCTCTGCCTGGGGTGGAAATGTAGGCCTCCTCTGTCTGGGGTGGAAAGGTAGGCCTCCTCTGTCTGGGGGGGAAAGGTAGGCCTCTGCCTGGGGTGGAAAGGTAGGCCTCTGCCTGGGGTGGAAAGGTAGGCCTCCTCTGTCTAGGGTGGAAAGGTAGGCCTCCTCCGCCTGGGGTGGAAAGGTAGGCCTCTGCCTGGGGTGGAAAGGTAGGTCTCTGCCTGGGGTGGAAAGGTAGGCCTCTGCCTGGGGTGGAAAGGTAGGTCTCTGCCTGGGGTGGAAAGGTAGGCCTCTGCCTGGGGTGGAAAGGTAGGCCTCTGCCTGGGGTGGAAAGGTAGGTCTCTGCCTGGGGTGGAAAGGTAGGCCTCTGCCTGGGGTGGAAAGGTAGGCCTCTGCCTGGGGTGTAAAGGTAGGCCTCTGCCTGGGGTGGAAAGGTAGGCCTCCTCTGCCTGGTGTGGAAAGGTAGGCCTCTGCCTGGGGTGGAAAGGTAGGCCTCTGCCTGGGGTGGAAAGGTAGGCCTCCTCTGTCTGGGGGGGAAAGGTAGGCCTCTGCCTGGGGTGGAAAGGTAGGCCTCTGCCTGGGGTGGAAAGGTAGGTCTCTGCCTGGGGTGGAAAGGTAGGCCTCCTCTGTCTAGGGTGGAAAGGTAGGCCTCTGCCTGGGGTGGAAAGGTAGGCCTCTGCCTGGGGTGGAAAGGTAGGTCTCTGCCTGGGGTGGAAAGGTAGGCCTCTGCCTGGGGTGGAAAGGTAGGCCTCTGCCTGGGGTGGAAAGGTAGGCCTCTGCCTGGGGTGGAAAGGTAGGCCTCCTCTGTCTGGGGTGGAAAGGTAGGCCTCCTCTGGCTGGTGTGGAAAGGTAGGCCTCCTCTGTCTGGGGTGGAAAGGTAGGCCTCCTCTGCCTGGGGTGGAAAGGTAGGCCTTTGCCTGGGGTGGAAAGGTAGGCCTCTGCCTGGGGTGGAAAGGTAGGCCTCTGTCTGGGGTGGAAAGGTAGGCCTCTGCCTGGGGTGGAAAGGTAGGCCTCTGCCTGGGGTGGAAAGGTAGGCCTCTGCCTGGGGTGGAAAGGTAGGCCTCCTCTGCCTGGGGTGGAAAGGTAGGCCTCTGCCTGGGGTGGAAAGGTAGGCCTCCTCTGCCTGGGGTGGAAAGGTAGGCCTCTGCCTGGGGTGGAAAGGTAGGCCTCCTCTGCCTGGGGTGGAAAGGTAGGCCCTACTCTGTCTGGGGTGGAAAGGTAGGCCTCCTCTGCCTGGGGTGGAAAGGTAGGCCTCTGCCTGGGGTGGAAAGGTAGGCCTCCTCTGCATGGGGTGGAAAGGTAGGCCTCTGCCTGGGGTGAAAAGGTAGGCCTCTGCCTGGGGTGGAAAGGTAGGTCTCTGCCTGGGGTGGAAAGGTAGGCCTCTGCCTGGGGTGGAAAGGTAGGCCTCTGCCTGGGGTGGAAAGTTAGGCCTCTGTCTGGGGTGAAAAGGTAGGCCTCCTCTGCCTGGGGTGGAAAGGTAGGCCTCTGCCTGGGGTGGAAAGGTAGGCCTCCTCTGCCTGGGGTGGAAAGGTAGGCCTCCTCTGCCTGGGGTGGAAAGGTAGGCCTCCTCTGCCTGGGGTGGAAAGGTAGGCCTCCTCTGTCTGGAGTGGAAAGGTAGGCCTCCTCAGCCTGGGGTGGAAAGGTAGCCCTCCTCTGTCTGGGGTGGAAAGGTAGGCCTCCTCTGTCTGGGGTGGAAAGGTGGGCCTCTCCCTGGGGTGGAACGGTAGGCCCTACTCTGTCTGGGGTGGAAAGGTAGTCCTCCTCTGTCTGGGGTGGAAAGGTGGGCCTCTCCCTGGGGTGGAAAGGTAGGCCTACTCTGTCTGGGGTGGAAAGGTAGGCCTCCTCTGTCTGGGGTGGAAAGGTAGGCCTCCTCTGTCTGGGGTGGAAAGGTAGGCCTCCTCTGTCTGGGGTGGAAAGGTAGGCCTCCTCTGTCTGGGGTGGAAAGGTAGGCCTCCTCTGTCTGGGGTGGAAAGGTGGGCCTCTCCCTGGGGTGGAAAGGTAGGCCTACTCTGTCTGGGGTGGAAAGGTAGGCCTCCTCTGTCTGGGGTGGAAAGGTAGGCCTCCTCTGTCTGGGGTGGAAAGGTGGGCCTCCTCAGCCTACCTGGGGTGGAAAGGTAGGCCTCTGCCTGGGGTGGAAAGGTAGGCCTCCTCTGCCTGGGATGGAAAGGTAGGCCTCCTCTGTCTGGGGTGGAAAGGTAGGCCTCCTCAGCCTACCTGGGGTGGAAAGGTAGGCCTCTGCCTGGGGTGGAAAGGTAGGCCTCCTCTGCCTGGGATGGAAAGGTAGGCCTCCTCTGTCTGGGGTGGAAAGGTAGGCCTCCTCTGCCTGGGGTGGAAAGGTTGGCCTCCTCTGCCAGAGGTGGAAAGGTAGGCCTCCTCTGCCTGGGGTGGAAAGGTAGGCCTCCTCTGTCTGGGGTGGAAAGGTAGGCCTCTGCCTGGGGTGGAAAGGTAGGCCTCCTCTGCCTGGGGTGGACAGGTAGGCCTCCTCTGTCTGGGGTGGAAAGGTAGGCCTCCTCTGTCTGGGGTGGAAAGGTAGGCCTCTGCCTGGGGTGGACAGGTAGGCCTCCTCTGTCTGGGGTGGAAAGGTAGGCCTCCTCTGCCTGGGGTGGAAAGGTAGGCCTCCTCTGCCTGGGGTGGAAAGGTAGGCCTCTGTCTGGAGTGGAAAGGTAGGCCCTACTCTGTCTGGGGTGGAAAGGTAGGTCTACTCTGTCTGGGGTGGAAAGGTAGGCCCTACTCTGTCTGGGGTGGAAAGGTAGGTCTACTCTGTCTAGGGTGGAAAGGTAGGTCCTACTCTGCCTGGGGTGGAAAGGTAGGCCTCCTCTGTCTGGGATGGAAAGGTAGGTCTCCTCTGTAAAATGACAGAATTTACATGAAAATGTTTATAAAAGGCTGCTTTTTCTCAGGACCTGCAAATAGGATGATAGATTCATGCAATACTTTTACAATAAAGGAGATCTTTCCACCCCTTACTCTTGTCCACGATGGCCTGCGAACACCCGCAACCTTGCCAAGTAATGCTAACAGGGCGAAGTTTCTGAAACTGGCTCGGGTCTGTCCAAGAAGCGAGTTTAAACAGTACACATGTTCTCTACTATCTACTCTGTTTGAATTATTATTTTGGGGTTTCACTTCTTCTTCTTTCTTTTTTTGTTCCAAACGTTCAGAGAAGGTTTAAGTAAAAACATATTTTTCTGAAGGGAAGGCCATCCATTTTATTTTCAGTCCAATTTTCCCCATGTAACCCTTATTGCGAATAACGTTCACTCCCTCAGACGATGATCCTCTGGCTCCAGTGTCCAGCCCTTCTGTCAGGAACCAGGATGGGGAAATAATCAGAAAGAGTGAGAATACTTTCAGTATTTTGAGCAGTGGATGGATGGAAACTACTGTTAGCCACTAATTCTCCACGGATATGGCTTGTCAATAAAATGAGCCGCCATCTTAATCAACACTGCTGCCTGCATCGCTGAGTCTCTGTAACAACGAATATGTTTACGTCCTAAATGGCACCCAATTCTCTATAAAGTGCACTACTGTTGACAAGAGCCCTAACGGCCAATCTGGTGCACTACATAGGGAATAGGTTTCCATTTGGGATGCACTTAACTGTTGAACCGCATTAACCAGAGTCCCGATATTCTCTGGTTTCCGCCCCCTTTAGTCAGTGATATTCTCTGGTTACCGCCCCCTTTAGTCAGTGATATTCTCTGGTTACCTCCCCTTTAGTCAGTGATATTCTCTGGTTACCGCCCCTTTTAGTGAGTGATAGTCTGGTTACCGCCCCCTTTAGTCAGTGATAGTCTGGTTACCTCCCCTTTAGTCAGTGATAGTCTGGTTACCGCCCCCTTTAGTCAGTGATAGTCTGGTTACCGCCCCCTTTAGTCAGTGATAGTCTGGTTACCGCCCCCTTTAGTCAGTGATAGTCTGGTTACCGCCCCCTTTAGTCAGTGATAGTCTGGTTACCGCCCCCTTTAGTCAGTGATATTCTCTGGTTACCGCCCCCTTTAGTCAGTGATATTCTCTGGTTACTTTCCCTTTAGTCAGTGATATTCTCTGGTTACCGCCCCCTTTAGTCAGTGATATTCTCTGGTTACCGCCCCCTTTAGTCAGTGATATTCTCTGGTTACCGCCCCTTTAGTCAGTGATATTCTCTGGTTACCTCCCCTTTAGTCAGTGATAGTCTGGTTACCGCCCCCTTTAGTCAGTGATATTCTCTGGTTACCGCCCCCTTTAGTCAGTGATATTCTCTGGTTACCTCCCCTTTAGTCAGTGATATTCTCTGGTTACCGCCCCTTTAGTCAGTGATATTCTCTGGTTTCCGCCCCCTTTAGTCAGTGATATTCTCTGGTTACCGCCCCCTTTAGTCAGTGATATTCTCTGGTTACCGCCCCCTTTAGTCAGTGATATTCTCTGGTTACCGCCCCTTTAGTCAGTTATATTCTCTGGTTACCGCCCCCTTTAGTCAGTGATATTCTCTGGTTACCTCCCCCTTTAGTCAGTGATATTCCACACAATATCTAAGGCTGACTTTCTCTCTCCCGACACACCGTTTCCAACCATTAAGACCAGTGTAAACATCAGCAGAATAAGCACTAAGACAAACAATCACAGATGGGACTTTAAATATGATGTCTGTTACTAGGAGGAAAATTTCCTCCTGGTTTATGGTCTGTAAGCCTGCCATAGACAGAGCGAGAGACACAGCCCAGTGTACTGCTTTTGAGGAGTGACAGTAGCATGGAAAATGACCTGGGATGTTCAAAGCAGACACCACAGACAGTCCGTTGACACACACACACATTACTGGGGAATGCAAAAACACAATTGAATATGAGAGTCTAACATTGTCCCTCATCCAAATGGTCAGTTCTTCATGAGAAAGAGACAGTGACTAACTATAATCTGATACATGCTTTACTGCAGTGGGTTAAATCCGGGTCACGCAGAGGCATTCTGGGTAATCTTAAACAAACATCTACTTTGATACAAAAGTATCCACCTCACACACATGGTAATGGTCTTAAAATAAGACCATAACCAACAACGACGAGACGGACTACAGGGAGGAGGTGAGGGCCCTCAGAGTGTGGTGTCAGTACAATAACCTCACACTCAACGTCAACAAAACTAAGGAGATGATTGTGGACTTCAGGAAACAGTAGAGGGAACACCCCCCTATCCACATCGATGGAACAGTAGTGGAGAGGGTAGTAAGTTTTAAGTTCCTCGGCATACACATCACAGACAAACTGAATTGGTCCACTCACACAGACAGCATCGTGAAGAAGGCGCAGCAGCGCCTCTTCAATCTCAGGAGGCTGAAGAAATTCGGCTTGTCACCAAAAGCACTCACAAACTTCTACAGATACACAATCGAGAGCATCCTGGCGGGCTGTATCACCGCCTGGTACGGCAACTGCTCCGCCCACAACCGTAAGGCTCTCCAGAGGGTAGTGAGGTCTGCACAACGTATCACCGGGGGCAAACTACCTGCCCTCCAGGACACCTACAACACCCGATGTTACAGGAAGGCCACAAAGATCATCAAGGACAACACCCACCCGAGCCACTGCCTGTTCACCCCGCTATCATCCAGAAGGCGAGATCAGTACAGGTGCATCAAAGCTGGGACCGAGAGACTGAAAAACAGCTTCTATCTCAAGGCCATCAGACTGTTAAACAGCAACCACTAACATTGAGTGGCTGCTGCCAACACACTGACTCAACTCCAGCCACTTCAATAATGGGAATTGATGGGAAAGGATGTAAAATATATCACTAGCCACTTTAAACAATGCTACCTAATATAATGTTTACATACCCTACATTATTCATCTCATATGTATACGTATATACTGTACTCTATCATCTACTGCATCCTTATGTAATACATGTATCACTAGCCACTTTAACTATGCCACTTTGTTTACATACTCATCTCATATGTATATACTGTACTCGATACCCTCTACTGTATCTTGCCTATGATGCTCTGCACCATCACTCATTCACTGGGGCTCTTCGGCTGACACTCCCACGGGAGTTTGACGGATCGGCGGCTGGGTGCCAGGGTTTCCTCCTTCAGCTGGAACTATACCTGGCTACCGTGCGTCCTGCTCCCTCTGGAGAGGAGAGCGTGTGCGCCCTTGTCTCCTGCTTGACTGGGCGAGCCCTCGAGTGGGCCAACGCAGTGTGGAATGGTCCGGACTCGGCTAAGGATAATTACCCAGAGTTCACCCGCCGATTCCGAGCTGTTGTTGACCATCCACCCGAGGGTCGGGCGGTGGGTGAACAGCTGTTCCACCTGCGTCAGGAGACGAGGAGCGTACAGGATTTTGCCCTTGAGTTTAGGACTTTGGCAGCAGGAGCAGGATGGAACGACAGGGCCTTGATTGATCATTTTAGATGTAGTCTCAGGGAGGATGTCCGCAGGGAGCTGGCATGTCGGGACACCACATTCACACTGGATGGACTTATCGATCTGGCTATCCATCTCGACAACCTGCTGGTTGCTCGCGGGCGTTTGGGTTCAGGTCCTGTCGTTTCCAATCCCCAGCCCCCCTGTTCCTATCCCTATGGAATTAGGAGGTATGGCTTCGAGGGTGACCGGAGGAGGAGTGTCCTCCTGCACCAGTTGTGGTCGACGAGGGCACAAGTCCGACCGGTGCTGGAGGAACTCGTCTAGGAGTCGGGAGGACAGGCGGAACACTGCTCGATCACCCCAGGTGAGTAAGCACCAAACTCATTCAGAGCTTCTTGTCGGTCATGTGTTTGTATTGATTTCTTTCCCTGGGTTTTCCCCCTCTCTACAGCATAAGGCGCTAGTCGATTCAGGTGCAGCTGGGAATTTTATGGATCGTGGGCTTGCGTTAAGGCTAGGGATTCCCCTGGTGTCGTTAGATCGACCTTTCAATGTGCACACCTTAGATAGCCGACCATTAGGGTCAGGAGTAATCAGGGAGGCTATGGTGCCGCTGGACATGGTAACGCGGGGTGATCATAAGGAGCAGATTAGCCTATTCCTTATAGATTCACCTGCGTTTCCAGTGGTGTTGGGGGTTCCCTGGTTAGCTCAACACAACCCAGTGATTTCCTGGCGACAGGGGCGACCCAATTACCACCTCATCGTCGAGAGGACTGCGCGATAAACCTTCTGGAAAACGCTGCACTTCCTAGGAGTCACGTGTGTCCATTGTCCCAGGAGGAGACAGTTGCGATGGAAACATATGTTTCTGAATCGCTGGGACAGGGGTACATTCAGCCCTCCATATCACCCATCTCCTCGAGCTTCTTTTTTGTGAAGAAGAAGGATGGAGGTCTGCGTCCGTGTATTGATTATAGAGGTCTAAATTCCATCACAGTGGGGTTTAGTTACCCACTACCTCTCATCGCTACGGCAATGGAATCATTTCACGGGGCGCGATTCTTCACAAAACTGGACCTGAGGAGCGCGTACAATCTGGTACGTATCCGGGGAGGAGATGAGTGGAAAACCGCATTTAGTACTACTTCTGGTCATTATGAGTACTGCGTCATGCCATACGGGTTGAAGAATGCTCCAGCCGTTTTCCAATCCTTCGTAGATGAGATTCTCCGAGACCTGCTCGGGCAGGGAGTGGTAGTGTACATTGATGACATCTTGATCTATTCTGCCACACGCGCGGAGCATGTGTCTCTGGTGCGCAAGGTACTTGGGCGACTACTGGAGCTTGACCTGTATTGCAAGGAGGAGAAATGTGAGTTTTTCAAACAGTCCGTTTCTTTCCTGGGGTATCGTATTTCCACCTCCGGGGTGGTGATGGAGGATGATCGCGTTACAGCCGTGCGTAATTGGCCGACTCCGACCACGGTGAAAGAAATGCAGCGGTTTTTAGGGTTTGCCAATTACTACAGGAGGTTTATCCGGGGTTTTGGTCAGGTGGCTGCTCCCATCACCTCACTGCTGAAGGGAGGACCGGTGCGCTTGCGCTGGTCAGCAGAGGCGGGCAGAGCTTTCAGTCGTCTGATGGAGCTGTTCACTAATGCGCCCGTGTTGGTGCATCCGGACCCCTCTTTAGCGTTCATAGTGGAGGTGGATGCGTCCGAGGCTGGGGTTGGAGCCGTGCTGTCCCAACGCTCGGGCGTGCCATCCAAGCACCGCCCGTGTGCTTTCTTTTCGAGCAAGCTCAGCCCAGCGGAGCGAAACTATGATGTGGGGGGCCGGGAGTTGTTAACTGTAGTCAAGGCTCTGAAGGTGTGGAGACATTGGCTTGAGGGGGCTAAATACCCTTTTTTCATCTGGACTGACCATCATAACCTCGAGTACATCCGGGCAGCTAAGAGACTAAATCCACGTCAGGCTAGATGGGCCATGTTTTTTACCAGGTTCCAGTTTACCCTCACATATCGGCCAGGCTCCCAAAACGCCAAAGCTGACGCACTGTCTCGCCTCTATGATACCGAGGAACGGTCAGTTGAGCCAACTCCCATCATTCCACCGTCATGTCTCGTGGCACCGGTGGTATGGGAGGTGGACGCTGAGATAGAGAGGGCCTCACGGTCAGAGCCGGCTCCTCCTAACTGTCCAGTAGGGACCAAGTACGTGCCGAGGGTGGTCCGGGACAAGTTGATTCTGTGGGCTCATATTCTTCCCTCCTCGGGTCATCCTGGTATCAAGAGGACAGTGCAGAGTCTGAGAGGGAGATACTGGTGGCCCACACTGGCTAAAGACGTGAGATTTTATGTCTCCTCCTGCTCAGTGTGTGCTCAGAGCAAGGCTCCTCGGCACCTGCCTAGAGGGAAATTACAACCCCTCCCCGTTCCACAACGGCCGTGGACACACTTATCGGTGGACTTTCTTACCGACCTTCCCCCGTCCCAGGGAAGTACTACGATCCTGGTCGTTGTGCATCGGTTTTCTAAGTCCTGTCGTCTCATTCCATTGCCCGGTCTCCCTACGGCCCTGCAGACTGCTGAGGTTTTGTTTACCCATGTCTTCCGGCACTATGGAGTGCCTGAGGACATCGTCTCTGATCGGGGTCCCCAATTCACGTCCAGAGTGTGGAGGGCGTTTATGGAGAGACTGGAGGTCTCGGTTAGCTTAACCTCAGGTTTTCACCCTGAGAGTAATGGGCAGGTGGAGCACGTAAACCAGGATGTGGGCAGGTTTCTGCGGTCCTATTGTCGGGACCGGCCTGGTGAGTGGGCAAGGTATGTTCCATGGGCCGAACTAGCCCAGAACTCCTTACGCCACTCCTCTACTAACTTGTCTCCTTTTGAGTGTGTGTTAGGTTACCAGCCGGTCCTGGCTCCATGGCATCAGAGTCAGACCGAGGCTCCTGCGGTGGAGGAATGGGTACAGCGCTCCAAGGACACCTGGAAAGCCGTTCAGGACTCATTACGGTTAGCGGGAGAACGGCAGAAGAGGAGCGCTGACCAGCACCGCAGTGAGACCCCGTGTTTGCACCGGGGGACAGGGTCTGGCTCTCGACCCGAAACCTGTCCCTCCGCCTGCCCTGTCGGAAGCTGGGGCCGCAGTGTGTGGGGCCGTTCAAAGTCCTGAGGAGAATAAACGAGGTGTGTTATAGGTTACAACTTCCTAGGTATTACCGTATTAACCCCTAGTTTCATGTGTCTCTCCTCAGGCCGGTGGTGGCTGGTCCCCTGCAAGAAGGTGAGGTGCCTGAGGTCCCTCCGCCCCCTCTGGACATCGAGGGGTCCCCGGCGTATACTGTTTGAGGCATTCTGGATTCTAGACGCCGGGTGGGGGGCCTACAGTACCTCGTGGACTGGGAGGGGTACGGTCCGGAGGAGAGATGCTGGGTTCCGGTGAGGGACATTTTGGACCCTTCCCTCCTGATAGAATTCCACCGCCTCCACCCGGATCGCCCAGCACCTCGTCCTCCGGGTCGTCCTCGAGGACGGTGGCGGCGCACGTCAGGGGGGGGTACTGTCACGACTTCCACCGAGGTTGGCTCTCCTGCCCGTTCAGGCAGTGCTCGGCGGTCGTCGTCACCGTCCTACTAGCCACTACCGATCCCTTTTCGTGTATCTGCCCCTTTTGTCTGATTGGTTTCACCTGTGTGTTGTTTAGTTAATTAGTGTCTGTATATAATGTAGGTTGTCCCGCCCTTGTTTTGTGCGGGATTGTTTGTTTGTCATCTATGTCTGTCGGTGTTCTTTTGTTCTTATTCTCCGGTTTGTCTTTTATCCTGTGTTGGATTATTTCACCCTGTGTGTATTTGGGTTGACCGTGTTTATTGTTCACCGGAGAATAAAACTTTCATATCGCTATCTGCTCTCTGCGCCTGATTCCACCCACCTTGATTAGACGTGACAGGATCAATAAATAATTAATTGCACTATATATTCATTCAGCAAACACAACAACATTATAATTAACTCAAGTCACCACAACCTAAACTCAAACTCAGCACACCTTTCTCCAGGTGCAAACACTAAGCCTCAAATTTGTTAACACACCAATCAGAATGGCAGGATCAATCAATAGGGCCTAGAGGCGTGTCCATGTGCTGTGGAACAATGGATCCTAACAATGCCCAAGTTGCAAGACAACGAAGAGGATGAGGATGAGGACAACAACAACAAGAACAACAAAGACAAGTAATCTCAGACGAAATCCATGCCACCCTAGTTCATCATGTGTTCATACATGGGAGGACTATGAGAGAAGCTGGACAGCTGCAGCAACCCAACCTAAGCCGTTACACGGTTGAATCCATTGTCTGTACTTTCAGAAGGGAAAACAGGTCATTTGTCTTGTTGTTACTGTGATACATGTAATGTTGTAGTGCATATAGACTGAATCTCCACTTTGTTTTCAGTGTTGTTCTTACCACAGTAATGGATGACCATTGGTCAGTATTGGTCAAATTTCATTTTTGCAGAACTGAGAGGTGGAACATCTGCAGTGGCTTGCGAAAATATTCATCCCCCTTGGCATTTTTCCTATATTGTTGACTTACAACCTGGAAATAAAATATATTTTTTTTTGGGGGGGGGGGGGTTGTATCACTTGATTTACACAGCATGCCTTCCACTTTGAAGATGCAAAATATTTTTTATTGTGAGACAATCAAGACATAACACCAAAACAAAAGAAAACTTGAGAGTAACTATACACCCACCCAAAGTTAATGCTTTGTAGAGCCAACTTTTGCCGCAATTACTGCTACAAGTCTGTTGAGGTATGTCTCTATAAGCTTGGCGCATCTAGCCACTGGGATTTTTGCCCATTCTTCAAGGCAAAACTGTTCCAGCTCCTTCAAGTTGGATGGGTTCCACTGGTGTACAGCAATCTTTAAGTCATACCACAGATTCTCAATTGGATTGAGGTCTGGGCTTTGACTTGGCCATTCCAAGAATGTTTCCCCTTAAACCACCCGAGTGTTGCTTTAGCAGTATGCTTAAGGTGCTTAGTATTGGTATGCTTATTGCTTAGGGTATGCTTAGGGTCATTGTCCTGCTGGAAGGTGAACCTCCGTCTCAGTCTCAAATCTCTGTTAGAGTGAAACAGGTTTCACGGTTTGCTGTGGTTAGGGAGCGTGGTGTTTTATCTGTGTACTGTATTGTAGGCTGTGGTTAGGGAGCGTGGTGTTTTATCTGTGTACTGTATCGTATGCTGTGGTTAGGGAGCATGGCGTTTTATCTGTGTACTGTATTGTATGCTGTGGTTAGGGAGCGTGGTGTTTTATCTGTGTACTGTATTGTATGCTGTGGTTAGGGAGCGTGGCGTTTTATCTGTGTACTGTATTGTAGGCTGTGGTTAGGGAGCATGGCGTTTTATCTGTGTACTGTATTGTATGCTGTGGTTAGGGAGCGTGGTGTTTTATCTGTGTACTGTATTGTATGCTGTGGTTAGGGAGCGTGGTGTTTTATCTGTGTACTGTATTGTATGCTGTGGTTAGGGAGCGTGGTGTTTTATCTGTGTACTGTATTGTAGGCTGTGGTTAGGGAGCGTGGTGTTTTATCTGTGTACTGTATTGTATGCTGTGGTTAGGGAGCGTGGCGTTTTATCTGTGTACTGTATTGTATGCTGTGGTTAGGGAGCGTGGCGTTTTATCTGTGTACTGTATTGTAGGCTGTGGTTAGGGAGCGTGGTGTTTTATCTGTGTACTGTATTGTATGCTGTGGTTAGGGAGCGTGGTGCTTTATCTGTGTACTGTATCGTATGCTGTGGTTAGGGAGCGTGGTGTTTTATCTGTGTACTGTATCGTAGGCTGTGGTTAGGGAGCGTGGTGTTTTATCTGTGTACTGTATTGTATGCTGTGGTTAGGGAGCGTGGTGTTTTATCTGTGTACTGTATTGTAGGCTGTGGTTAGGGAGCGTGGTGTTTTATCTGTGTACTGTATTGTATGCTGTGGTTAGGGAGCGTGGTGTTTTATCTGTGTACTGTATTGTAGGCTGTGGTTAGGGAGCGTGGTGTTTTATCTGTGTACTGTATTGTATGCTGTGGTTAGGGAGCGTGGTGTTTTATCTGTGTACTGTATCGTATGCTGTGGTTAGGGAGCGTGGTGTTTTATCTGTGTACTGTATTGTATGCTGTGGTTAGGGAGCGTGGTGTTTTATCTGTGTACTGTATTGTAGGCTGTGGTTAGGGAGCGTGGTGTTTTATCTGTGTACTGTATTGTAGGCTGTGGTTAGGGAGCGTGGTGCTTTATCTGTGTACTGTATTGTAGGCTGTGGTTAGGGAGCGTGGTGTTTTATCTGTGTACTGTATTGTAGGCTGTGGTTAGGGAGCGTGGTGTTTTATCTGTGTACTGTATTGTTTGCTGTGGTTAGGGAGCGTGGTGTTTTATCTGTGTACTGTATTGTAGGCTGTGGTTAGGGTTGTTTAGATGGAATACTTAGTTACTGTAAACATCTTTAATTCAGGTATGTGGTCAGCACAAGTACAGATACAAGAGACAGTCCATGGACACACACACGTCTTTTGACTGAGAGAGATCAGATATAGATCAGAGTACTGAATCAGTTCGATATTTGAATAAAAGGATCTAATTCTTTGTCCCAGTATAACTCAGTTATAAACCGTCTCTAAGCACTTAACTGACCCGAGTTTGACCTCCAGCAAAATAGTCTAATTGAATCCGTCTAATTGAATCCATCTAATTGAATCCGTCTAATTGAATCAGTCTAATTGAATCAGTCTAATTGAATCAGTCTAATTGAATCAGTTCCATACTAGAAGAATGTTATCTCGTGCTTTGTCCTCATTACCCTGCATTATGGCTTGACCAACATTTGCACTCAAACGCAAACAGGAAAGTAACATATGCTGTGGCTCTGATACATGTTTACTGTGGATCCAGGTACCCATGGAGTCCAATGGGGGATCAGATAGAGGGAAGGGAAAAATATCTCAACCTGGATGATAACTCAGCAATCACCTTCATCTTAAAATTGTCTCAAAACATAAAGTTAACCTAACCTAGACTCACATCGTACGTCGTAAATACGGGGTTAGCGCGTAACTCGCCGTTCAAACAGGACTGCAATGAAAACAAAAGGGCCTACTGTCACGCCCTGGCCAAAGAGAGGCTTTTATTCTCTATTTTGGTTAGGCCAGGTTGTGACTAGGGTGGGCGTTCTATGTGCGTTTTTCTATGTTTTTGTATTTCTATGTGTTTGGTTGGGTATGGTTCTCAATCAGGGACAGCTGTCTATCGTTGTCTCTGATTGGGAACCATACTAAGGTAGCTCTTGCCCACATAGGTTTTGTGGGTAGTTGTTTTCTGTTTCGTATCTGTACCAGACAGAACAGATTCGGCTATTATTTTTTGTCATTTTCGTATTTAGTGTTCAGTTGCTAATAAATAAATAATGAACACGTACCACGCTGCACCTTGGTCCTCATCTTCTTCTCTTGAATGCCGTGACAACCACAGCTAATGTGTTACAATCAACATCAGGGGAATTGTCTATGCTTCCTTTCAAGCGTTGATCGAGAATGGTAATGAATAATAGTTATTTAAGAAAAGCTGAAAAAACGGACCCCATCTGGCGCGTAATGTACTTTGTTACAACATGTTACAGCAACAAACATATCATACAATAACGGATATATTTATTAATTGACAAGCAATTAACAATAAATAGTGTACATTTATTTATGACTTCGAGCGGTAATGATAATATATATAATATAATAATAACGACGCTCTATAGCAGTGACAGCCTCCGTTCTCGTTGCAGTAGTGACCTCCGGTGGCACCATTAAATCAATGCAGATGTAGCATTGTTATGTTATTTCCACACAGTAAATTGCAAACAGGTCTGTAATGAAACATCATATATTATATCTTTATGATGTTTTAATGTCATTTAGAAGGTAATACGTTGGATAAATCGGGTAGAAAATGTTTTTTCGTCCGTAAGTTTCCCCCGACCTCTTTATAGATAGACAGTGCACTTCCATTACTCCACCTGCAGGGGGCAGTGTAATGTTTTCAGCTGGATTTAGTTAGAAAGAGAAGAAATTAAGCTTTCTAATGGTTTATACAGTGCATTCAGGGAGGTATTCAGAACTTTTTTCACATTTTGTTACGTTACAGCCTTATTCGAAAATTGATTCAATTGTTTTTCCTCATCAATCTACACCCAATAACCCATAATGACAAAGCAAAAACAGGGTTTTAGACATTTTTGCAAACGTGATATAAAAAAAAGAAATATCACAGTTACATAAGTATTCAGACCCTTTACTCAGAACTTTGTTGAAGCACCTTTGGCAGTGATTAGCCTTGAGTCTTCTTGGGTATGACGCTACAAGCTTGGCACACCTGTATTTGGAGAGTTTCTCCCATTCTTCTCTGCAGATCCTCTCAAACTCTGTCAGGTTGGATGGGGAGCGTTGCTGCACAGCTATTTTCAGGTCTCTCCAGAGATGTTCGATCGGTTTCAAGTCCAGGCTCTGGCTGAGCCACTCAAGGACATTCAGAGACCTGTCTCAAAGCCACTCCTGCATTGTCTTGACTGTGTGCTTAGGGTCATTGTCCTGTTGGAAGGTGAACCTTCGCCCCAGTCTGAGGTCCTGAGGCTCTGGAGCAGGTTTTCATCAAGGATCTC
This sequence comes from Oncorhynchus masou masou, assembly GCF_036934945.1. NCBI lineage: Eukaryota > Metazoa > Chordata > Actinopteri > Salmoniformes > Salmonidae > Oncorhynchus > Oncorhynchus masou. The sequence continues at coordinate 69,742,138 of NC_088241.1, forward strand.
GCTGTACTTTGCTCCTTTAATTTTTGCCTCAATCCTGACTAGTCTCCCAGTCCCTGCTGCTGAAAAACATCCCCACAGCATGATACTACCACCACCATGCTTCACCATAGAGATGGTGCCAGGTTTCCTCCAGACGTGACAAATGGCATTCAGGCCAAAGAGTCTGAATCTTGGTTTCCTTCTGGAAGGTTCTCCCATCTCCACAGAGGAACTCTGGAGCTCATTCAGAGTGACCATCGGGTTCTTGGTCACCTCCCTGACAAAGGGCCTTCTGTTCCGATTGCTCAGTTGGGCCGGGCGGCCATCTCTAGGAAGAGTCTTGGTGTCATGGCTTTCGTCTGTAGAAGGAGAGGCGTACCAAAATGCAGCATGGTTGTTATTCATTGTACTTTAATAAAGAAAACTGTACATGAATAAACTAACAAAACAACAAGCGTGCGAAAACCTAAAACAGTCCTATCTGGTCCAAAACACAGAGACAGGAACAATCACCCACAAACACACAGTGAAACCCAGGCTACCTAAATATGGTTCCCAATCAGAGACAATGACTAACACCTGCCTCTGATTGAGAACCATATCAGGCCAGACATAGAAATAGACAAACAAGACATCCAACATAGAATGCCCACTCAGATCACACCCTGACCAACCAAAACATAGAAACATACAAAGCAAACTATGGTCAGGGGGTGACACTTGGTGGTTCCGATCTTCGTCCACTTAAGAGTGATGGAGGCCACTGTGTTCTTGGGGACATGTTTTGGTACCCTCCCCAGATCTGTGCCTCGACACAATATTGTCTCTGAGCTCCCCGGACAATTCTTTCAACCTCATGGCTTGTTTTTTCACTGTGCGCTGTCAATTGTGTGACCTTATATAGACAGGTGTGTGCCTTTCCAAATCATGTCCAATCAATTGAATTTACCACAGATGGACTCCAATCAAGATGTAGAAACATCTCAAAGATGATCGATGGAAACAGGATGTAACTGAGCTCAAATTCGAGTCTCATACAAAGAGTCTGAATACTTTTGTAAATAAGGTATTTCTGTTTTTAATTTTGAATATATTTGCAATAATTTCTAAAATCTTGTTCTCACTACATGGAAAATTGTGTGAAGATTGATGAGGAAATCTTTTAAATTGAATCCATTTTAGAATAAGGCTGTAACGTAACAAAATGTGGAAAAAGTCAAGGGGTCTGAATACTTTCCGAATGCCTACATACTTTACACACTGAGTGTGAAAAACATTAACTTTTGCCCTCAGAACAGCCTCAGTTCGCCGGGGGGCGTGGACTCTACAAGGTGTTAAAAGTGTTCCACAGGGATGCTGGCCCACGTTGACTCCAATACTTCCCACAGTCAGTTATATTCAGTTGGCTCGACGTCATTTGGGTGGTGGACAGCTCTTGATGCACACAGGAAGCTGTTGAGCGTGGAAAAACCCAGCAGCGTTGAAGTTCTTGACACCTGGCACCTACTACCATATCCGTTCGAAGGCATTTCAATATTTTATAGAAAAGGGAACATAGAATGCCCACCCCAAATCACACCCTGACCAAACCAAAATAGAGACATATAAAGCTCTCTAAGGTCAGGGCCCTGACTTTTCTATGTTTTTGTATTTCTATGTGTTTGGCCGGGTATGGTTCTCAATCAGGGACAGCTGACTATCGTTGTCTCTGATTGGGAACCATACTTAGGTAGCTTTTTTCCCCCACCTATGTTTTGTGGGTAGTTGTTTTCTGTTTAGTGTTTTCTGCACCTGACAGCACTGTTTCATTTATTCACTTTGTCAGTTTAAAATAAAGTCATGAACACTTACACCGCTGTGCTCTGGTCCGATTCCTCCTCTTCATCAGACGACGACCATGAATAAGGTCAAATGGACAGAACACTGTGCATACGATACACTGCCAGCTGACGGTACTCTTGCTGACAAAATGGCTGCAATTCTGGTCTTTTCTGTTTATAAAAATAGAAGATACATCTAAATGTTTAATCAAATATATCCTCTGACCTTATCGAACCTCTATACATGGATAGGCTGATTTGTATTTTTTTTTTTTTATTTAACCTTTTTTTTAACTTGCCAAGTCAGTTAAGAACAAATTCTTATTTACAATGACGGCCTACCCTGGCTAAACCCGGACGACGATGGGCCAACTGTGCGCCGCCCTGTGTGACTCCCAATCACGGCCTGTTGTGATACAGCCCGGGATCAAACCAGGTTCTGTAGTGACGTCACTGAGATGCAGTGCCTTAGACGGCGGCGACACTCGGGAGGCTGATGAGATACAGTAAGGTATGACTATATACAGTAAGGTATGACTATAAACAGTAAGGTAGGACTATATACAGTAAGGTATGACTATATACAGTAAGGTATGACTATATACAGTAAGGTAGGACTATATACAGTAAGGTATGACTATATACAGTAAGGTATGACTATATACAGTAAGGTATGTCTAGATACAGTAAGGTATGACTATATACAGTAAGGTAGGACTATATACAGTAAGGTATGACTATATACAGTAAGGTATGACTATATACAGTAAGGTAGGACTATATACAGTAAGGTATGACTATATACAGTAAGGTATGACTATATACAGTAAGGTAGGACTATATACAGTAAGGTATGACTATATACAGTAAGGTATGACTATATACAGTAAGGTAGGACTATATACAGTAAGGTATGACTATATACAGTAAGGTATGACTATATACAGTAAGGTATGTCTAGATACAGTAAGGTATGACTATATACAGTAAGGTAGGACTATATACAGTAAGGTATGTCTATATACAGTAAGGTATGTCTATATACAGTAAGGTAGGACTATATACAGTAAGGTATGACTATATACAGTAATGTATGTCTAGATACAGTAAGGTAGGACTATATACAGTAAGGTATGTCTATATACAGTAAGGTATGACTATATACAGTAAGGTATGACTATATACAGTAAGGTATGTCTATATACAGTAAGGTAGGACTATATACAGTCAGGTATGTTTATATACAGTCAGGTTTGACTATATACAGTAAGGTATGACTATATACAGTAAGGTATGACTATATACAGTAAGGTAGGACTATATACAGTAAGGTATGTCTAGATACAGTAAGGTATGACTATATGCAGTAAGTTATGACTATATACAGTAAGGTAGGACTATACACAGTAAGGTATGACTATATACAGTAAGGTATGTATAGATACAGTAAGGTATGACTATATACAGTAAGGTATGTCTAGATACAGTAAGGTATGACTATATACAGTAAGGTATGTCTATATACAGTAAGGTATGACTATATACAGTAAGGTATGACTATATACAGTAAGGTATGTCTAGATACAGTAAGGTATGTCTATATACAGTAAGGTATGACTATATACAGTAAGGTATGTCTAGATACAGTAAGGTAGGACTATATACAGTAAGGTAGGACCATATACAGTAAAGTAGGACTATATACAGTAAGGTAGACTTTCAGCAACTCAACTCAATCTAGGTAAACTGTCACCCAGAATAGACAACTGTCACCCAGAATAGACAACTGTCACCCAGAATAGACAACTGTCACCCAGAATAGACAACTGGCACTTGAAAAATGTTCACACTGACCTTTTTCCTTTCAGCTGCCAAAACTTTCCCCTCGAATGTTGTTGGGGTGCTGCTGGGGGGGCTGCTGAGGGGCTGTTGGGGGACTGCTGGGGGGCTGCTGGGGGGCTGCTGGGGAGTTAGTATTGCCTCTTTGACCCCTAAACAGGGGGCTGCTTGAGTAGCTCTTTGACCCGGGTTAGGAGAACATGACCCTCCAGTGTTGTTGGGGGGCTGCTGGGGGGCTGCTGGGGGGCTGCTGGGGGCTGTTGGGGGGCTGCTGGGGGACTGCTGGGGGGCTGCTGGGGGGGCTGCTGGGGGGCTGCTGGGGGGCTGCTGGGGGCTGTTGGGGGGCTGCTGGGGGACTGCTGGGGGGCTGCTGGGGGGCTGCTGGGGGGCTGCTGGGGAGTTAGTATTGCCTCTTTGACCCCTAAACAGGGCTATTGGGGGGGTGTTGGGGAGTTAGTATTGCCTCTTTGACCCCTAAACAGGGCTATTGGGGGGGGGGGGCTGTTGGGGAGTTAGTATTGCCTCTTTGACCCCTAAACAGGGCTATTGGGGGGGGCTGCTGGGGAGTTAGTATTGCCTCTTTGACCCCTAAACAGGGCTATTGGGGGGGGGGGGCTGTTGGGGAGTTAGTATTGCCTCTTTGACCCCTAAACAGGGCTATTGGGGGGGGGCTGTTGGGGAGTTAGTATTGCCTCTTTGACCCCTAAAGAGGGCTATTGGGGGGGGGCTGTTGGGGAGTTAGTATTGCCTCTTTGACCCCTAAAGAGGGCTATTGGGGGGGGGCTGTTGGGGAGTTAGTATTGCCTCTTTGACCCCTAAAGAGGGCTATTGGGGGGGGGCTGTTGGGGAGTTAGTATTGCCTCTTTGACCCCTAAACAGGGCTATTGGGAGGGGGCTGTTGGGGAGTTAGTATTGCCTCTTTGACCCCTAAACAGGGCTATTGGGGGGGGCTGTTGGGGAGTTAGTATTGCCTCTTTGACCCCTAAACAGGGCTATTGGGGGGGCTGTTGGGGAGTTAGTATTGCCTCTTTGACCCCTAAAGAGGGCTATTGGGGGGGGGCTGTTGGGGAGTTAGTATTGCCTCTTTGACCCCTAAACAGGGCTATTGGGGGGCTGTTGGGGAGTTAGTATTGCCTCTTTGACCCCTAAACAGGGCTATTGGGGGGGGGGGGCTGTTGGGGAGTTAGTATTGCCTCTTTGACCCCTAAACAGGGCTATTGGGGGGGGGGCTGTTGGGGAGTTAGTATTGCCTCTTTGACCCCTAAACAGGGCTATTGGGGGGGGCTGTTGGGGAGTTAGTATTGCCTCTTTGACCCCTAAACAGGGCTATTGGGGGGGGGGCTGTTGGGGAGTTAGTATTGCCTATTTGACCCCTAAACAGGGCAATTGGGGGGGGGGCTGTTGGGGAGTTAGTATTGCCTCTTTGACCCCTAAACAGGGCTATTGGGGGGGCTGTTGGGGAGTTAGTATTGCCTCTTTGACCCCTAAACAGGGCTGGGGGGGGGGGGCTGTTGGGGAGTTAGTATTGCCTCTTTGACCCCTAAACAGGGCTATTGGGGGGGGCTGTTGGGGAGTTAGTATTGCCTCTTTGACCCCTAAACAGGGCTATTGGGGGGCTGTTGGGGAGTTAGTATTGCCTCTTTGACCCCTAAACAGGGC
>NC_088241.1:69752434-69842434 GCF_036934945.1 Oncorhynchus masou masou
CCCTTCTTATCCCACTGTCTCACTCTCCATCTCTCACTCCGTCTCCTTCCCACTCTTTACCTTTCCCTCTGGAGACACACGAACACACCCTAACACCCCCCCTCTCTCTCTCCCTCTCTCTCCTTACCCACAGGATCCCCCTCCCATCTCTTGCCTTTTTCCATCCTTCCCCCTTACCCCTGGCTCCACCCCAAGATGAAGCACTGGAAAGAGAGAAAGACAGAAGGAGATTACTGCAGTCAGAGAGAGAAAGAGAGGGATATAGAGAGGGAGGAGGGAGAGAGAGGGAGAGAGAGGGAGAGAGAGGGGAAGAGAGAGAGAGAGACGTAGGTAGGTAGGTAGGTAGGTAGGTAGGTAGGTAGGTAGGTAGGTAGGTAGGTAGGTAGGTAGGTAGGTAGGTAGGTAGGTAGGTAGGTAGGTAGGTAGGTAGGTAGGTAGGTAGGTAGGTAGGTGTACACTACACGATGCTGGCCCTGGTTTAACTGTCCCAGACACGTTTTGAGGTCAGAGCCAAAATCCCCATGTCGCTGCCTACTCGGGGCACGGCCGTCACTGCTTGTTTAATGTGATGCAATCTGAGGACTACCGATCCTGTCTTTCAGCAGTTCCAGACGTCCCGATATTTTCAAACATGTTTGATTTAATCTGCACAAAATCTGCAATGCTCTTGTAGCGTGAGACATGCAATAGCCAATGAGAGCTCTTCAGAGAAAGAGCCAATGAGATGATGACGTTGTATTCCATCACCCAGAATGTGCACTCTGGAGCAGTAACCATGACAACTACTCGTATGGATGTATAGACTCCGGAGCAGTAACCATGACTACTACCAGTATGGATGTATAGACTCTGGAGCGATGACTACTACTAGTATGGATGTATAGACAACGGAGCAGTAACCATGACTACTACTAGTATGGATGTATAGACTCCGTAGCAGTAACCATGACTACTACCAGTATGGATGTATAGACTCTGGAGCAGTAACCATGACTACTACCAGTATGGATGTATAGACTATGGAGCAGTAACCCTGACTACTACCAGTATGGATGTATAGACTATAGAGCGGTAACCATGACTACTACCAATATGGATGTATAGACTATGGAGCAGTAACCATGACTACTACTAGTATGGATGTATAGACTCCGGAGCAGTAACCATGACTACTACTAGTATGGATGTATAGACTCCGTAGCAATAACCATGACTACTACTAGTATGGATGTATAGACTATGGAGCAGTAACCATGACTACTACTACTAGTATGGATGTATAGACTCCGGAGCAGTAACCATGACTACTACCAGTATGGATGTATAGACTATGGAGCAGTAACCATGACTGCTACTAGTATGGATGTATAGACTCCGTAGCAGTAACCATGACTACTACTAGTATGGATGTATAGACTCTGGAGCAATAACCATGACTACTACTAGTATGTGTTTGTACTTGCCAAAGTGTCAAATCGTTACAGCTCTGACAAGCTCTTTACACACAATGTTATTCGATTGAAAATGTATTGTCTGAATATTTCAACTCCTTATGGCACGAGTGAATGTCTGACTGCCTGACTGAAAATGTTTATGAGGTTACTTTGAGCCACAGCTCATTGTAGCTACGTTAACAATCACATCACATCAAGACTACACGGTGTGGAGAATGGTCACGACCAAGTGAAGAACCCCACGTCTGTGTCACATTGTTTAGTGTGCTCGCCACTACGCTGGCAAGACAAAACACGACAGGAAAGACAGAGGCTCAGCCATGTTAGGATTGTAAAAGTTGTGTAGCATCCTCCAGGCTTAACCAACCAAGAGGGCGCCAGCACTGCTTCAGAAGAAAGAACCAAAATAAACTAAATCATGAACCAATCAAAGGACTTATATTTATAACGTTGGAAAAATAAAATCTAGAAGCAGACTAAAGTACCAAGTACAGGCTGAGTGACCACCAATTGGCAATAGAAACCGGCAGACATAAAAAGACATGGCTACCCAAAGAGGAGCGTGTATGTGGTCACTGCATGACAGGGGAGGTAGAGACAGAGATGCACTTTCTCCTTTACTGTGATAAATATTCCTCAACAAGAGATTCATTATTCACAGAAATTAATACATTTATTCACAATTTTAACTTATTAAATCCAGAGGAAAAACAAAAATTATTACTAATAATTATTATTATTACTATTACTATTATTACTATTATTACTATTGTAAGTATTATTACTATAATTATTATTACTATACTTATTACTATTACTATTATTACTATTAATATTAGTACTATAATTATTATTATTACTATTAGTACTATTATTATTATTACTATTATTACTATTATTACTATTACTATTACTACTATTATTACTATTATTACTATTACTACTATTATTACTATTACTACTATTATTAATATTATTACTATTATTAATATTATTACTATTAGTACTATTATTACTATTACTATTATTATTAATATTATTACTATTATTACTATTATTACTATTATTACTATTATTAATATTATTACTATTATTACTATTACTATTATTATTAATATTATTACTATTATTACTATTACTACTATTATTAATATTATTAATATTATTAATATTATTAATATTATTACTATTATTACTATTACTACTATTATTAATATTATTACTATTATTACTATTACTATTATTATTAATATTATTACTATTATTACTATTATTACTATTATTATTATTATTACTACTATTATTAATATTACTACTATTATTACTATTACTACTATTATTAATATTATTACTATTATTACTATTACTATTATTATTAATATTATTACTATTATTACTATTATTACTATTATTACTATTACTACTATTATTAATATTATTACTATTATTACTATTACTATTATTATTAATATTATTACTATTATTACTATTACTATTATTATTATTACTATTATTACTATTACTATTATTATTATTACTATTATTACTATTACTACTATTATTAATATTATTACTATTATTACTATTACTATTATTATTATTACTATTAATATTATTACTATAATTATTATTATTACTATTAGTACTATTATTATTATTACTATTAGTATTATTATTACTATTACTATTATTATTACTATTAGTACTATTATTACTATTATTACTATTATTACTATTATTATTATTATTACTATTAGTATTATTATTAATATTATTACTATTATTACTATAATTATTATTATTACTAGTATTACTATTATTACTATTATTACTATTACTATTATTACTAGTAATATTATTACTATAATTACTATTATTACTATTATTACCATTAATATTATTACTATAATTATTATTATTACTATTATTACTATTACTACTATTACTATTATTACTATTATTACTATTACTATTATTACTATTATTACTATTATTACTATTATTACTAGTAATATTATTACTAGTAATATTATTACTATAATTAACATTACTATTATTACTATTATTAATATTGTAAGTAGTATTACTATTATTAACATTACTATTATTACTATTATTAATATTGTAAGTATTATTACTATAATTGGTATTGCTATTATTATTATTACTATTATTACTATTATTATTATTACTATTATTATTATTATTATTGCTATTATTATTATTACTATTATTACTATTATTATTATTACTATTATTATTATTATTATTACTATTATTATTATTACTATTATTACTATTATTATTATTACTATTATTATTATTACTATTATTATTATTACTATTATTATTATTACTATTATTATTACTATTATTATTATTACTATTATTATTATTACTATTATTATTATTACTATTATTATTATTATTACTATTATTATTATTACTATTATTACTATTATTATTATTACTATTATTATTACTAGTATTACTATTATTATTATTACTCTTATTATTATTGCTATTATTACTATTATTACTATTATTACTATTATTATTATTACTATTATTATTATTACTATTATTACTATTATTATTATTACTATTATTATTATTATTATTACTATTATTATTATTACTATTATTATTATTACTATTATTATTACTATTACTATTATTACTATTATTAATATTGTAAGTATTATAACAATAATTATTATTACTATTACTATTATTACTATTATTACTATTATTACTATTATTACTATTATTATTATTACTATTATTATTATTACTATTATTATTATTATTATTATTATTATTACTATTATTATTATTATTACTATTATTATTATTGCTATTATTATTATTACTATTATTATTACTATTACTATTATTACTATTATTAATATTGTAAGTATTATAACAATAATTATTATTACTATTATTATTATTATTGTGATTATCATTATTGCTATAATTATTAGTACTGTAATTATTACTACTATAATTATTATTATTACTATTATTACTAGTATTATCACTGTAAGTATTACTACTATAATTATTATTATTACTATTATTATTGTTACTATTAGTATTATTATAAGTATTATTACTATGATTAGTATTACTATTATTACTATTATTATTATTACTTTTCTTATTATTATTCACTATTATTATTGTTATTAATATATTATTAATATATTATTAATGTTACTATTGTTATTACTATTATTATTATTATTACTATTATTATTATTACTATTATTACTATTGTTATTATTACTATTATTATTATTACTATTATTATTATTACTATTATTATTACTATTATTATTATTATTATTATTATTATAACTATTATTATTACTATTATTATTAGTTTGAGTTTATTTCATTTTTACAGGGACAGTGCACATGAAATCAACGTTTCAGTAAAAGTGCCGGTTTTAGCCAGCCGGCTAATTTTCAACCTCAATCCCTGGGTAGGATATTAAAAATAATTACAATATAGACAATCATTGAGCAGTGAGCACATGCAGAGAAACATAGGACAAACAAGACATAGCATGCAGACAGAGCAACATAGAACAAGCAAGACATAGCATACAGACAGAGCAACATAGAACAAAAATCAGCAAGACAAAATTCATAAAAGCAACAAAGTGTTTACACAGCTCACAAGCTACAGACATCAGACAACATGGAAAGAGGCAATAAACAGCTAGGGATTATGTTCACAAATCTGATTGACCTTTGGCCATGTATTCATGCATTTTGTGAAAGTGTCATATGTGGTGCAGTTATGTGTGTCTGATGGCAGTGTATTCCAGATATGGGAAGCTCTCACAGAGAAAGCGGATTTACTAAAGGTGTTTTTCCTTAAGGGAACTATACAGTCACCTCTCATGGCAGACCTTGTGGATCTGCTGCCATATGGTTTTCTGTTTAACCTCTCTGGGATATTCGGGACGGTAGCGTCCCACCCTGCCAACAGCCAGTGAAAGTGCAGGGCGACAAATTCAAAACAACAACTATCTCATAATTAAAATTCCTCAAGCATACAAGTATTTTACACCATTTTAAAGATAAAATTCTCATTAATCCAGCCACAGTGTTTTCAGTGTCTGAAAAGCACCACAAATGATTATGTTAGGTCACCACCAAGTCACAGAAAAACACAGCCATTTTTCCAGCCAAAGAGTGGAGTCACAAAAAGCAGAAATATAGATCAAATTAATCACTAACCTTTGATGATCTTCATCAGATGACACTCATAGGACTTCATGTTACACAATATATGTATGTTTTGTTTGATAAAGTGCATATTTATATCCAAAGATCTCATTTTACATTTGTGTGTTACGTTCAGTAGTTCCAAAACATGCAGTGATTTTGCAGAGAGCCACATCAATTCACAGAAATACTCATAATAAACATTGATAAAAGATACAACTATTATACATGGAACTTTACATAAACTTCGCCCTAATGCAACCGCTGTGTCAGATTGTTTTTTTTACTTTACGGAAAAAGCACACCATGCAATAATCTGAGTACGGCGCTCAGAGCCCAAACCAGCCAAAGAAATATCCACCATGTTGTGTTGTCAACATTAGTCAGAAATAGCATTATAAATATTCACTTACCATTGATGATCTTCATCAGAATGCACTCCCAAGAATCCCAGTTCCACAAAAAACATTTGATTTGTTCGATAATGTCCATCATTTATGTCCAAATAGTTACTTTTGTTAGCGCATTTTGTAAACAAATCCAAAGTTACGAGGCGCGTTCACTAGGAGCAGACGAAAAGTTCCATTACAGTCCGTAGAAACATGTCAAACGATGTATAGAATCAATCTTTAGGATGTTTTTAACATAAATGTTCAATAATGTTTTACCGGAGAATTCCTTTGTCTGTAGAAAAGCAATGGAACGCGAGCTAACTCTCTCTTGACCGCACGTCATGAGCACGTGGCTCTCTGCCAGACCTCTGGCTCATTCCCCTCTTGTTCAGCCCCCCTTCACAGTAGAAGTCTTTCTATCCAATACTACTAATAATATGCATATATTAGCATCTGGGACTGTGTAGCAGGCAGTTTACTCTGGGCACCTTATTCATCCAAGCTACTCAATACTGGCCCCCAGTCACCAAGAAGTTAACAAAAATACTGAGTGGAGGGGGAGCCAGGCCATGTAGGATCTTGAATACAAGACATGCGTCGGTGTATTGCATAAGATTTTCCCAACTCAGGAGCACATGCTTTCTGAGGATGTAACAGTGATGATGGTTATTGGGCTTCCTTTCAAGCACTTTGAGAGCCTGTTTGTAGACAGACTGAATAGGTCTTAATGTTGTACAGCAAGCTTGGGCCCAACTAGTCAAGCAGTATGTTAAGTGGGGGAGTATCATATATTTGAAGTACAGTTTTGCTACCTCTGTTGTCAAACAATATCGTATAAATCGGAAATTAGGTTGAATACGGTTATTTGAATGACCTTTTTCCACATGCTTTTTATATCTGGTGAGAATGCAGGCCATGAAAGAACATGTTCAGCTTCTAGGAACTGTGTACAGATTCTCGCGACATTATCAAGCTGAAACATGAGTTGTTGGCGGCGGATGAATGGCACGACAACGGGCCTCAGGATCTCGTCACGGTATCTCTGTACATTCAAATTGACATCGATAAAATGCAATTGTGTTCGTTGTCCGTAGCTTATGCCTGCCCATATCATAACCCCACCGCCACCATGGGGCACTCTGTTCACAACGGTGACATCAGCAAACCCGCTCACCCACACAACACCATACGGGTAGTATGCAGTTGTGAGGCCGGCTGGACGTACTGCCAAATTCTCTAAAACAACGTTGAAGTCAGCATGCCAATTGCACTCTCCCTCAAAACTTGAGATAAATGGCCTTGTGTTGTCTTTTACTACCCCCAGCACAAAGTGCACCTGTGTAATGATCATGCTGTTTAATCAGCTTCTTGGTGTGATACACCTGTCAGGTCTATGGATTATTTTGGCAAAGGAGAAATGCTCACTAACAGGGATGCAAACTAATTTGTGCACAACATTTTAGAGAAATAAGGGTTTTGTTCGTATGGAACATTCCTGGGATCTTTTATTTCAACTCATGAAACATGGGACCAACACTTTACATGTTGAGTTTATATTTTTGTTCTGTGTATATGCATGCTTTTCCATTTAATAATGATGAGGGGGAGCTTCGTCCAATTACAGGCCACCATCTGTTAGAATTTAAACAACTGAATAGCCAGACGTCAGGTCCATTCAATATAGAGAACGTACTGGAAGCTTCAGGCAGAGGTTTATTTAGTCAGCTGTCTGTCTGCCCATGTCGTTGGCCACTGTTACAGTCCTGCTGAGATACAGCACACTCCTCCACACCAAGAGACTATAGATGCATCCCAAATGGCTCCCTATTCCCTATATAGTGCACTACGTTTGACCAGAGCCCTATGGAACCCTATTCCTGTCACGCCCTGGTCGAAATATATTATGTTTGTCTTTATTTATTTGGTCAGGCCAGGGTGTGACATGGGTTATTGTGGTGTGTTTTTGTCTTGGGGTTTTGTGGGGTGTCTAGCATAGTCTATGGCTGCCTGAGGCAGTTCTCAATCAGAGTCAGGTGATTATCGTTGTCTCTGATTGGGAACCATATTTAGGCAGCCATATTCTTTGAGTGTTTTGTGGGTGATTGTTCCTGTCTCTGTGTTTGTTGTCACCAGATAGGCTGTATAGGGTTTCACGGTCCGTTTGTTGTTTTGTATGTTTAGTTATTTCATGTCGAGTTCATTTCATTAAAGAACATGAATAACCACCACGCTGCATTTTGGTCCGCTTCTCCTTCAACAGACGAACGCCGTTACAATTCCCTATATAGTGCACTAAATAGGGAACAGGGTCCATAGAGCTCTGGTCAAACGTAGTGCACTATATAGTAGGGAACAGGGTCCATAGAGCTCTGGTCAAACGTAGTGCACCATATAGTAGGGAACAGGGTCCATAGAGCTCTGGTCAAACGTAGTGCACTATATAGGGAACAGGGTCCATAGAGCTCTGGTCAAACGTAGTGCACTAAATAGGGAACAGGGTCCATAGAGCTCTGGTCAAACGTAGTGCACTATATAGGGAACAGGGTTCATAGAGCTCTGGTCAAACGTGGACCCTGTTCCCAATATAGTGCACTACGTTTGACCAGAGCTCTATGGACCCTGTTCCCTATATAGTGCACTACGTTTGACCAGAGCTCTATGGGCTGGATAATCCCAATGTCAAAGTAGTGCACTACATAGGGAATAGGGTGCCAGCTCTAGTCTAAAATAGTGCACTACATAGGGAATCGTTTGCCATTTGGGATAAAATATTACCACTGCAGGCAGAGTGTGAATAATTATGTCTCATTCAGGGGGTCTTAGACCCCTCTGGGCCCCGTAGTTCTCACTCAGTGTGCTACCATGGCAACCATAAAGGCCAGAACAAAAGGGTTCCGGTCTAGAAGCACAGTTTCCACTGCTCCTACAGTCGTGCTTCAGTTTCTACTTCTCCAACAGTCTTGCTTCAGTTTCCACTTCTCCAACAGTCTTGCTTCAGTTTCCACTTCTCCAACAATCTTGCTTCAGTTTCCACTGCTTCTACAGTCTTGCTTCGGTAATTCAGTTTAACTAATGCCTGACCCAGAAAGACAATTTCCAAAGACGAGAAAAATTGTGAAGTCAGATTTCAAAATTCCAAATAAGACATTTCAGTCATCAAGTTGTGCAAAAAATGTCTATTTAAATATTCAAATAATTGTCGCTGAAGGTGATTGTCATAGCTGAAGAAATGAAAATGTTATATTTATTCAATGTCTGTCATGTTTCTGTATGACGTGATGAAGTAGTCAGTGATCCCTGTGAGCACTGAGTGGTAGTGCGCAAGTGAAGACGGACATGTTAACTGGATGCAGAGAGAGGAGGGGGAAGGTATGTTGAGGAATGTAACTAGGAGAGGGAATGGAGCTAGTAGAGGAAATGGAGCTAGGAGAGGGAATGTAGTTAGGAGAGGGAATGTAGCTAGGAGAGGGAATGGAGCTAGGGGAGGGAATGGAGCTAGGAGAGGGAATGTAGCTAGGGGAGGGAATGGAGCTAGGAGAGGGAATGTAACTAGTAGAGAGAATGGAGCTAGGGGAGGGAATGTAGCTAGGAGAGGGAATGGAGCTAGGGGAGGGAATGGAGCTAGGAGAGGGAATGTAGCTAGGGGAGGGAATGGAGCTAGTAGAGGGAATGGAGCTAGGGGAGGGAATGGAGCTAGGAGAGGGAATGGAGCTAGGGGAGGGAATGGAGCTAGGAGAGGGAATGTAGCTAGGAGAGGGAATGTAGCTAGGAGAGGGAATGGAGCTAGGAGAGGGAATGGAGCTAGGAGAGGGAATGTAGCTAGGAGAGGGAATGGAGCTAGGGGATGGAATGTAGCTAGGAGAGGGAATGTAGCTAGGAGAGGGAATGGAGCTAGGAGAGGGAATGGAGCTAGTAGAGGGAATGTAGCTAGGGGAGGGAATGGAGCTAGTAGAGGGAATGTAGCTAGGGGAGGGAATGGAGCTGGGGGAGGGAATGGAGCTAGTAGAGGGAATGTAGCTAGGGGAGGGAATGTAGCTAGGAGAGGGAATGTAGCTAGGAGAGGGAATGTAGCTAGGAGAGGGAATGTAGCTAGGAGAGGGAATGTAGCTAGGGGAGGGAATGTAGCTAGGGGGGAATGTAGCTAGGAGAGGGAATGGAGCTAGGGGAGGGAATGTAGCTAGGGGAGGGAATGGAGCTAGTAGAGGGAATGTAGCTATGGGAGGGAATGTAGCTAGGAGAGGGAATGTAGCTATGGGAGGGAATGTAGCTAGGAGAGGGAATGTAGCTAGGGGAGGGAATGTAGCTAGGAGAGGGAATGTAGCTAGGGGAGGGAATGGAGCTAGGAGAGTGAATGTAGCTAGGGGAGGGAATGTAGCTAGGGGAGGGAATGTAGCTAGGAGAGGGAATGTAGCTAGGAGAGGGAATGGAGCTAGTAGAGGGAATGTAGCTAGGGGAGGGAATGGAGCTAGTAGAGGGAATGTAGCTAGGGGAGGGAATGTAGCTAGGAGAGGGAATGTAGCTATGGGAGGGAATGTAGCTAGGAGAGGGAATGTAGCTAGGGGAGGGAATGTAGCTAGGAGAGGGAATGTAGCTAGGGGAGGGAATGGAGCTAGGAGAGGGAATGTAGCTAGGGGAGGGAATGTAGCTAGGGGAGGGAATGTAGCTAGGAAAGGGAATGTAGCTAGGAGAGGGAATGTAGCTAGGGGAGGGAATGTAGCTAGGGGAGGGAATGTAGCTAGGAAAGGGAATGTAGCTAGGAGAGGGAATGGAGCTAGTAGAGGGAATGTAGCTAGGAGAGGGAATGTAGCTAGGAGAGGGAATGGAGCTAGTAGAGGGAATGTAGCTAGGAGAGGGAATGTAGCTAGGAGAGGGAATGTAGCTAGGAGAGGGAATGTAGCTAGGAGAGGGAATGTAGCTAGGGGAGGGAATGTAGCTAGGAGAGGGAATGTAGCTAGGAGAGGGAATGTAGCTAGGGAGGGAATGTAGCTAGGGGAGGGAATGTAGCTAGGAGAGGGAATGAAGCTAGGAGAGTGAATGTAGATAGGGGAGGGAATGTAGCTAGGGGAGGGAATGTAGCTAGGCGAGTGAATGTAGTTAGGAGAGGGACTGTAGCTAGGGGAGGGAATGTAGCTAGGAGATGGGATGTAGTTAGGAGAGGGAATGGAGCTAGGAGAGGGAATGGAGCTAGGAGAGGGAATGTAGCTAGGAGAGGGAATGTAGTTAGGAGAGGGAATGTAGTTAGGAGAGGGAATGTAGTTAGGAGAGGGAATGTAGTTAGGAGAGGGAATGTAGTTAGGAGAGGGAATATAGCTAGGGGAGGGAATGTAGCTAGGAGAGGGAATGTAGCTAGGGGAGGGAATGTAGCTAGGAGAGGGAATGTAACTAGGAGAGGGAATGTAGCTAGGAGAGGGAATGTAGCTAGGAGAGGGAATGTAGCTAGGAGAGGGAATGTAGCTAGGGGTGGGAATGTAGCTAGGAGAGGGAATGTAGTTAGGAGAGGGAATGTAGCTAGGAGAGGGAATGTAGCTAGGAGAGGGAATGTAGCTAGGAGATGGAATGTAGCTAGGAGATGGAATGTAGCTAGGAGAGGGAATGTAGCTAGGAGAGGGAATGTGTTAGGAAAGGGAATGTAGCTAGGAGATGGAGTGTAGCTAGGAGATAGAATGTAGCTAGGAGAGGGAATGTAGCTAGGAGAGGGTTTGGTGAGGAAACACCACCACCTTGTGCAGAATAATATAGTCTCTCATGTCTCCACAAGTAGTATGAGGTTGAACTACACACTGAACTAAGGTCAAGTAGTATGAGGTTGACCTACACACTGAACTAAGGTCAAGTAGTATGAGATTAAAACCAAAAAAAATGTATTTCACCTTTATTTAACCAGGTAGGCCAGTTGAGAACAAGTTCGCATTTACAACTGCGACCTGGCCAAGATAAAGCAAAGCAGTGCGACACAAACAACAACACAGAGTTACACATAAACAAACGTACAGTCAATAACACAATAGAAAAAGCTATCTACAGTGTGTGCAAATGTAGAAGAGTAGGGAGGTAAAGGCAATAAATAGGTCATGGAGGCGAAATAATTACAATTTAGCCATTAACACTGGAGTGATAGATGTGTAGACGATGATGTGCAAGTAGAGATACTGGGGTGCATAAGAGCAAGAGGGTAAATAACAATATGGGGATGAGGTAGTTGGGTGTGCTATTTACAGATTGGCTATGTACTGGTACAGAGGTTGAACTAACACACTAAACTGAAGGTCAGTAGTTGATGTAATCTGATCCTAGATCTGTGACCAAGGCAAACTTTCAACATGTATTTCTAAGAATATCATAGAAACATCAGATACTCAGGCCAAAAACAATGTTATTCATTTGAAAATGAGAATCACAGATTTACTCTTTGCAATGTGACACTGTAGAATACAAAACGTAAACTCATTCACTTTTGTACATCGCCTTGGTCCGTATAATTGACCTTATTTTAGCGGCCAAACAACGTAATACTTCCAGATCAACTGTAATGTCAATACCATTGTAAAGCACAATTTCTCCCCTTTTCCAACAGGATCAATTACATGACCTAAACGCTGCCCGTTTCTGCATAATTCAAGAAGGCAATGAGCTCCGTCAGGTCTTTTTTTTTAAAATGGCAGGTGAGGAAACTAAACTAATGCGTGATGGTGAGAAGGAGAGAGATGTCATTTGGGGAAACTAAACTAATGCGTGATGGTGAGAAGGAGAGATGTCGTTTGGGGAAACTAAACTAATGCGTGATGGTGAGAAGGAGAGAGATGTCATTTGGGGAAACTAAACTAATGCGTGATGGTGAGAAGGAGAGATGTCGTTTGGGGAAACTAAACTAATGAGTGATGATGAGAAGGAGAGAGATGTCGTTTGGGGAAACTAAACTAATGCGTGATGATGAGAAGGAGAGAGATGTCGTTTGGGGAAACTAAACTAATGCGTGATGGTGAGAAGGAGAGATGTCATTTGGGGAAACTAAACTAATGTGTGATGGTGAGAAGGAGAGAGATGTCGTTTGTGGAAACTAAACTAATGCGTGTTGGTGAGAAGGAGAGATGTCATTTGGGGAAACTAAACTAATGTGTGATGGTGAGAAGGAGAGAGATGTCATTTGGGGAAACTAAACTAATGCGTGTTGGTGAGAAGGAGAGATGTCGTTTGGGGAAACTAAACTAATGCGTGTTGGTGAGAAGGAGAGAGATGTCGTTTGGGGAAACTAATGCGTGATGGTGAGAAGGAGAGAGATGTCGTTTGGGGAAACTAAACTAATGCGTGATGGTGAGAAGGAGAGAGATGTCGTTAGGGAAACTAAACTAATGCGTGATGGTGAGAAGGAGAGAGATGTCGTTTGGGGAAACTAAACTAATGAGTGATGATGAGAAGGAGAGAGATGTCGTTTGGGGAAACTAAACTAATGTGTGATGGTGAGAAGGAGAGAGATGTCGTTTGGGGAAACTAAACTAATGTGTGATGGTGAGAAGGAGAGAGATGTCGTTTGGGGAAACTAAACTAATGTGTGATGGTGAGAAGGAGAGAGATGTCGTTTGGGGAAACTAAACTAATGTGTGATGATGAGAAGGAGAGAGATGTCTTTGGGGAAACAGCTTTTTTTCCACTCGACTGTCCACCTTATCGCCTCTAAAATGAAAATAAAACACTATAAAGAGTTTATATAATGTGTCATTACCTATTGGAAGGTTTGTGTCGAATTTGAATCGGGTTTTTAGGGTGGTGCTAAAGTGATATTCAGAATTGAACAGCGGCTTTTGAGAGTCATGATCACATGCAATGATGACGTAAAAAATGACTAGGTATCCCCCTTACCCCTTTACTGTCCATTTCTTGTTTCTAAAGGATGAGAGAAGTGCTCCACCTGGTGGAGAGAGATTGTAAGACAGAAATAGTTGCTTTATGCTGTACTTTACGACATGACACTTCACTATTTTTTAGGGAGGGTCCGTTTTTTCAACTTTTCTCCAATACTATAGAGCCATTACCATGTCGATCAACGCTTGAATAGAAACCTAGTTCACACCCCCGATTTTGACGTCAACACAGTCGCTACAGTCCCATTACATGTCTTTGCAGCCTCGTTTGAATGTCGCGGTTGAGCACATTTCTACGGGATGGGGTGAGTTTACGTTATAAGTATTTCAATAGCTTTTCTTCTACAGATCATATGTGGATTTTCCTTTCATGTGTCAATCAAACATTTCCCGGGTGTTCTACGTGTTTTCCCATCTCACAGTAGACATATAACCCACACGCACACGTGTGTGTAGCAGAAGGGAAGGAGGACACAGTCCAGTCAGGCAGTCACGTGTGTGTAGCAGAAGGGAAGGAGGACACAGTCCAGTCAGGCAGTCACGTGTGTGTAGCAGAAGGGAAGGAGGACACAGTCCAGTCAGGCAGTCACGTGTGTGTAGCAGAAGGGAAGGAGGACACAGTCCAGTCAGGCAGTCACGTGTGTGTAGCAGAAGGGAAGGAGGACACAGTCCAGTCAGGCAGTCAGGTGTGTAGCAGAAGGGAAGGAGGACACAGTCCAGTCAGGCAGTCACGTGTGTGTAGCAGAAGGGAAGGAGGACACAGTCCAGTCAGGCAGTCACGTGTGTGTAGCAGAAGGGAAGGAGGACACAGTCCAGTCAGGCAGTCAGGCCACAGACTGTCCAGAGGCTGATTGGGTTCAATGCCCTGTTAGGATACCTGTAGACCAGGGCTTGTGGATTTGCCTGGGTAGATGAGTTGGGGCTTGTGGATTTGCCTGGGTAGACTAGTCGGGGCTTGTGGATTTGCCTGGGTAGACTAGTCGGGGCTTGTGGATTTGCCTGGGTAGACTAGTCGGGGCTTGTGGATTTGCCTGGGTTGACTAGTCGGGGCTTGTGGATTTGCCTGGGTTGACTGTTAGGGGCTTGGAGGGAGGGAGGGAGGGAGGTAGACTAATGGATATCGAATGCAATCAAGACACTGGGAATTCAGGTTACCATTCTGACAGAGAGAGAGAGAGAGAGACAGAGAGACAGAGAGAGAGACAGACAGGGACAGAGACAGAGACAGAGACAGAGAGTAAACCGTTGATATTAGTTCTGAATAAAGTGAAAAAAGCTGTTTAATTTCATCAGGACAAGACAGGACACGGCAGCAAATTGTGGATATTTGGCATTTTGCAAAAACACACAAACACATTTTTATACACATCTAAAACCTATGCATGAAACATCTCCTAACAGTAATATTTTACACATCAAGGTACCCAATAAGCAGTCACTTCCGATGAAAAAACACAAATGTGAAAAATGTATGTATGGATAAAGCCTTTTCTAAATAAACTGTTAATATACTGTATAACCAAGCAAAGAACTGACAACCACAGACTCAACTGACAAAGCCAAGCTGTCAGAAGGGAGGAGGAACCACAGACTCAACTGACAAAGCCAAGCTGTCAGAAGGTAGGAGGAACCACAGACTCAACTGACAAAGCCAAGCTGTCAGAAGGTAGGAGGAACCACAGACTCAACTGACAAAGCCAAGCTGTCAGAAGGTAGGAGGAACCACAGACTCAACTGACAAAGCCAAGCTGTCAGAAGGGAGGAGGAACCACAGACTCAACTGACAAAGCCAAGCTGTCAGAAGGGAGGAGGAACCACAGACTCAACTGACAATCTGACACACAAACTAAAGATGACTGAAAAAGCATATTTGGCCTATTAAATAATGCAATGAGCAACACGGCAAAGAGAATTGTCCACATTATGTGAACAATAAAGTTATATTCAATAAAGTTATATTCTATTGTGTCTATGGTTTATGGACAATCCACTGCACCACAATGTACTGTACAGCAATGGGCAATGGTAGCTGTGTGTTACAGAGTAAAGCAACCCATTCTGGGTTTAAGCATTTCTCTCTCTCCTTCCCTGCCTCTCTCTTCTCATATTTTACTCTCTCTCTGTCCCTGCCTCTCTTCCCATCTCTCTCTCTCTCTCTCCCTCTCTCTCTGTCCCTGCTTCTCTCTTCCTATCTCTCTCTCGCTCTCTCCCTGCCTCTCTCTTTCCCTTCCCATCTCTCTCTCTCTGTCTCTCTCCCTGCCTCTCTCTTTCCCTTCCCATCTCTCTTTCTCTCCGTCCCTGCCACTCTCTTCCCATCTCTCTCTCTCTCTCCCTCTCTCACTCTCCTTCCCTGCCTCTCTCTTCTCATATTTTACTCTCTCTCTGTCCCTGCCTCTCTTCCCATCTCTCTCTCTCTCTCTCTCTCTCTCTCTCTCTCTCCCTCTCTCTCTGTCCCTGCCTCTCTTCCCATCTCTCTCTCTCTCTCTCTCTCTCTCTCTCTGTCCCTGCCTCTCTCTTCCTATCTCTCTCTCTCTCTCTCCCTGCCTCTCTCTTTCCCTTCCCATCTCTCTTTCTCTCCGTCCCTGCCACTCTCTTCCCATCTCTCTCTCTCTCTCTCTCTCTCCCTCTCTCCTTCCCTGCCTCTCTCTTCTCATATTTTACTCTCTCTCTGTCCCTGCCACTCTCTTCCCATCTCTCTGTCTCTGTCTCTGTCTCTCTCTCTCTCTCCCCCTCTCCCTCTCACTCTCTCCCCCCCCCCTCTCTCTCTCTCTCTCTCTCTATCTCTCTCTCTCTGTCCCTGCCACTCTCTTCCCATCTCTCTGTCTCTGTCTCTGTCTCTCTCTCTCTCTCCCCCTCTCCCTCACACTCTCTCCCCCCCCCCCTCTCCCTCTCTGTCTCTCTCTCCCTCTCTCCCTCTCCCTCTCTCTCTCTCCCTCTCTCCCTCTCCCTCTCTCTCTCTCTCTATCTCTCTCTCTCTGTCCCTGCCACTCTCTTCCCATCTCTCTGTCTCTGTCTCTGTCTCTCTCTCTCTCTCCCCCTCTCCCTCTCACTCTCTCCCCCCCCCCTCTCTCTCTCTGTCTCTCTCTCCCTCTCTCCCTCTCCCTCTCCCTCTCTCTCTCTCTCCCTCCCCTCTTCCCATCTCTCTCCCTCTCTCTCTCTCTCCCCCCCTCTCTCTCTCTCTCACCTCTACCACCTGGTAATAAACATCCTGGTCTTCAGGTAAAGGAAGGCCAGGTACGTGGCTCCTCCCAGGATGCCTATGAGCAGCGTGGTGCCAACGAACGCCGGCACATGTTGCTTCGCCACCCGGAACGCGGCGGGTAGCACGGCCGAGATCAGGATGTTGTTTACGTGACCCAGAACCCTCCGGAATGACGGGCGCTCCAGCACACGCTCATAGTAGGCCTCCAGGTTGCCGCGGTTCCCGTTGCCCCAGTAACGGCGGGAAAGCCCCAGGAACTTGAGGCGGTGCAGGGTGACAGCCAGGGAGACGTCGGCCATGCTGAAGAACTCTCCACACAGCCACGACTGACTACTGCCCTCCTCTGGTGGAAACAAGAAGAGGAAGAAGATTTTCTACAGTGTCTGCTGTCTAAAAACAGCTGTGTCAATTATAAAGGTGTATTCATCTCTTCTCCTGTATGCTACCTGATGTCTCCTCCACCTGGTCCAGAACCTTCCCCAGTGTAATACCTACCTGGTGTCTCCTCTATAGTTCTGTCTCCACCTGGTCCAGAACCTTCCCCAGTGTAAAACCTACCTGGTGTCTCCTCTGTAGTTCTGTCTCCACCTGGTCCAGAACCTTCCCCAGTGTAAAACCTACCTGGTGTCTCCTCTGTAGTTCTGTCTCAACCTGGTCCAGAACCTTCCCCAGTGTAAAACCTACCTGGTGTCTCCTCTGTAGTTCTGTCTCCACCTGGTCCAGAACCTTCCCCAGTGTAAAACCTACCTGGTGTCTCCTCTATAGTTCTGTCTCAACCTGGTCCAGAACCTTCCCCAGTGTAAAACCTACCTGGTGTCTCCTCTATAGTTCTGTCTCCACCTGGTCCAGAACCTTCCCCAGTGTAAAATCTACCTGGTGTCTCCTCTGCTCTCCTCTGTAGCTCTGTCTCAACCTGGTCCAGAACTTTCTCCAACTCATCCAGAATCTTCTTAAGATACTTCATGTTGTCATGGTCAAACAGCTTATGCTACAAACGGAGGGAAACTGGGCTTTTAGGCTTTCATGACATCAGCAGGGGTGGTAAACAGTTTCAGGTGGAAAAGGAGTAGTAAAAGAGCCGTGTGGATTTGAGTCATGACGCTGTACCTTTAAACGCCTCGTTTTAGCCATATAGGCATCTTTTAGCTCTGGGTTTTCCTCCGCTAGCTTCTTCAGCTCCGACTCTGTGTTCCCAATCTGTGCTGTCACACACACATACAACCACGTCATTATTACACCCCCAATATACCACGGAAGTTAGTGTGTGTGTGTGTGTGTGTGTGTGTGTGTGTGTGTGTGTGTGTGTGTGTGTGTGTGTGTGTGTGTGTGTGTGTGTGTGTGGGTGTGTGTGTGTGTGGGTGTGTGTGTGTGTGTGTGGGTGGGTGGGTGGGTGGGTGCGTGCGTGCTTGCGTGCGCGTGCGTGTGTGTGTGTGTGTGTGCGTGCGTGTGTCTCACCTCGTATACGTGTGGTGGCGTAGGCTGGGATGTGTGAGTCCACGGTGATCTCTGGGTGGAGTATAGAGCCGTGTGTATAGGCGTCCATCTGTAGAGAGTCTAGTAGTTCTCTGTAGTGCTGGACTCTGTGGTAGTACATACTGCCTTCCTCGGGGATCAGCTTAGCAGTTCCCTCTACAGACATTCAAAAGGGGCAAAGAACAGAGAAACAAAGATGGTTAATGAGCAAGATCATTATAACGAAGCAGCATTACCCAAAACTCTCCAGCAGTACCCACAGCCGGCCCGATTAGTTGATATGTCCCAGAAGTACAGTAGCACTGCAGATTCAGCTCATGAAAGGCTTAATGACCATTTAAATGAGTTGTGTTAGTTCTAGAATAAATCAATGAAGTGGGCTGGCTGAGGGTACTGGAGGAGAGGTTTGGGAAACAATGAGACAAAGGTTATTCTTCTGTTTTGCCTGAATATAGAGACAGACAATTAATTCAAAGTGTGAACCTGCAAACGGTATTGGCAATTATTATTATTATCATTAGGCAAGTTGAATTAATACTACATTTTGATTTATTTGAAAAGTGTTTGTTAAATACAATCATATATGTGCTTCTATTTGAGACATCATTTTCAAACAAATCAATAAAAGCGCTCCTCTCCTCTCCTCTCCGCTCCTCTCCTCTCTTCTCCTCTCCTCCTCTCCTCTCCTCCTCTCCTCCTCTCCTCTCCGCTCTCCTCCTCTCCTCTCCTCTCTGCTCCTCTCCTCTCTTCTCCTCTCCTCCTCTCCTCTCCTCTCCTCCTCTCCTCCTCTCCTCTCCGCTCTCCTCCTCTCCTCTCCTCTCCGCTCCTCTCCTCCTCTCCTCTCCTCTCCGCTCCTCTCCTCTCCTCCTCTCCTCTCCTCTCCTCTCCTCCTCTTCTCTCCTCTCCTCTCCTCTCCGCAACCTCTCCTCCTCTCCTCTCCTCTCCGCTCCTCTCCTCTCCTCTCCTCTCCTCCTCTCCTCTCCTCTCCTCCTCTCCTCTCCTCTCCTCTCCGCTCCTCTCCTCTCCTCTCCTCCTCTCCGCTCCTCCTCTCCTCTCCTCCTCTCCTCTCTCCTCTCCCTCTCCTCTCCTCTCCTCCTCTTCTCTCCTCTCCTCTCCCTCTCCGCAACCTCCTCCCTCTCCTCTCCCTCCTCTCCGCTCCTCTCTCCTCTCCTCTCCTCTCCTCCTCTCCTCTCCCTCCTCCTCTCCTCTCCTCTCCTCTCCGCTCTCCTCTCCCTCCTCCTCTCCTCCTCTCCTCCTCTCCTCTCCTCTCCTCCTCCTCCTCCCTCCTCTCCTCTCCTCTCCTCCTCTCCTCTCCCTCCTCCTCTCCCTCTCTTCTCCTCCCTCCTCCTCCTCTCCTCTCCTCTCCCTCCTCTCCTCTCTTCTCCTCTCCTCCTCTCTCCTCCCCTCTCCTCCTCTCCGCTCTCCTCCTCTCCTCTCCTCTCCTCTTCCTCTCCTCTCCGCTCCTCTCCTCCTCTCCTCTCCTCTCCGCCCGCTCCTCCTCCTCTCCTCTCCTCTCCTCCTCTCCTCTCCTCCTCTCCTCTCTCCTCTCCTCTCCTCTCCTCTCCCTCCTCTCCTCTCCCTCTCCTCTCCTCCTCTCCTCTCTCCTCTCCTCTCCTCTCCCTCCTCTCCGCTCCTCTCCTCCTCTCCTCTCCTCTCCGCTCCTCTCCCTCTCCTCTCCTCTCCTCCTCTCCTCTCCTCTCCTCTCCTCTCCCTCCTCCGCTCCTCTCCCTCCCTCCTCTCCTCCTCTCCTCTCCTCTCCTCTCCTCCTCTCCTCTCCTCCCTCCTCCTCTCCTCTCCTCTCCTCCCTCTCCTCTCCCCTCTCCTCTCCTCTCCTCTCCCTTCTCCTCTCCCTCCTCTCCCTCCTCCTCCTCTCCTCTTCTCCCTCTCCTCCTCTCTCCTCCTCTCCTCCCTCCTCCTCTCCGCTCCTCCTCCTCCCTCCTCTCCTCTCCTCTCCCTCTCCGCTCCTCTCCTCCTCTCCTCTCCTCTCCGCTCCTCCTCCTCCTCCTCTCCTCCTCCTCCTCTCCTCTCCTCTCCTCTCCTCTCCTCCCTCTCCTCTCCTCTCCTCTCCTCTCCCCTCCCTCTCCTCCTCTCCTCCTCTTCTCCTCTCCTCCTCTCCTCCTCTCTCCTCTCCTCCTCTCCCTCCTCTCCTCCTCCTCCTCCTCCCTCTCCTCCTCTCCCCTCCTCCCTCTCCTCCTCTCCTCCTCTCCTCTCCTCCTCTCCTCTCCGCTCCCTCCTCCTCCTCTCCTCTCCGCCTCCGCTCCTCTCCTCCCCCTCCCTCTCCCTCTCCTCCCTCCTCCTCCTCCTCCTCCTCTCCTCTCCTCCTCCTCTCCTCTCCCTCCCTCTCCCTCCTCTCCTCTCTCCCCTCCCTCCTCCCTCCTCCTCCTCCCTCCTCTCCTCTCCTCTCCCTCCTCCGCCTCCTCCTCTCCTCTCCTCTCCGCTCCTCCTCTCCTCTCCTCTCCTCTCCCTCCTCTCCTCCTCTCCTCTCCCTCTCCTCTCCGCCTCCGCTCCTCTCCCTCCTCTCTCCCTCCCTCCTCCCTCCTCTCCTCTCCCTCTCCTCTCTCCTCCTCAACTCCTCCCTCCCTCTCCTCCCTCTCCTCCTCCCTCCCTCTCCTCTCCCTCCTCTCCTCCTCCTCCCTCCTCTCTCCTCTCCTCCCTCCCTCCTCTCCTCTCCTCCTCTCCTCTCCTCTCCCTCCCCTCCTCCTCTCTCCTCCTCCTCTCCCTCCTCTCCTCCTCTCCGCCTCCTCCTCTCCTCTCCCTCCCTCCTCTCCTCTCCTCTCCGCTCCCCTCCTCTCCTCCTCTCCCTCTCCTCTCCGCTCCTCTCCTCCTCTCCTCTCCCTCCTCTCCTCCTCTCCCTCTCCTCTCCCTCCTCTCCCTCCTCCTCTCTCCTCCTCTCCTCCCTCTCCTCCTCTCCTCCTCCTCCTCCTCCTCCTCTCCTCCCTCTCCTCCTCTCCCTCTCCTCTCCTCCTCTCCCCTCCTCCTCCTCCTCCTCTCCTCCTCCTCTCCTCTCCTCTCCCTCTCTTCTCCTCTCCTCCTCTCCTCTCCTCCTCTCCTCCTCTCCTCTCCTCTCCTCCTCTCCCCTCCTCTCCTCTCCTCCTCTCCTCTCCTCTCCGAATGCTTACCAGAATATCCCCTCTGCAGTAGACTAGGCTGAACAACATGAGATGGATCCATTTCAACCAAGACAACAGGGGAACAAAATGAAACTGATAATAGTGAATGAAAACAATGAGCAAAGACGAAAATAACACTAATAATGATAATGATAATAACAATAACAATAACAATAACAATGATAATAATAACAATAATAACCATATAAATAATAATAATAATAACAATAATAATAATAATAATAATAATAATAATAACAATAATAATAATAATAATAATAACAATAATAATAATGATAATAATAATAATAACAATAACAATAACAATAACAATGATAATAATAACAATAACAACCATATAAATAATAATAATAATAATAATAACAATAATAATAATAACAATAATAACCATAAAAATAATAATAATAATAACAATGATAATAATGATAATAATAATAACAATAATAACAATAATAATAATAATGATGATAATAATAACAATAATAATAATAATGATGATAATAATAACAATAATAACAATAATAATAATAATAACAATAATAATGAGGAAGAACAAAAGATCAAAATGAACAGCTGGCAGAGTGGAGGCAGGGATGTTGAGAGTGGAGGCAGGATGTTGACAGTGGAGGCAAGGATGTTGAGAGTGTAGGCAGGATGTTGACAGTGGAGGCAGGATGTTGAGGGTGGAGGCAGGGATGTTGACAGTGGAGGCAGGATGTTGACAGTGGAGGCAGGATGTTGAGAGTGGAGGCCGGGATGTTGAGAGTGGAGGCAGGGATGTTGAGAGTGGAGGCAGGGATGTTGAGAGTGGAGGCAGGGATGTTGAGAGTGGAGGCAGGGATGTTGAGAGTGGAGGCAGGGATGTTGAGAGTGGAGGCAGGGATGTTGAGAGTGGAAGCAGGGATGTTGAGAGTGGAGGCAGGGATGTTGAGAGTGGAGGCAGGGATGTTGAGAGTGGAGGCAGGGATGTTGAGAGTGGAGGCAGGGATGTTGAGAGTGGAGGCAGGGATGTTGAGAGTGGAGGCAGGGATGTTGAGAGTGGAGGCAGGGATGTTGAGAGTGGAGGCAGGGATGTTGAGAGTGGAGGCAGGGATGTTGAGAGTGGAGGCAGGATGTTGAGAGTGGAGGCAGGGATGTTGAGAGTGGAGGCAGAGATGTTGAGAGTGGAGGCAGGGATGTTGAGAGTGGAGGTGGGGATGTTGAGAGTGGAGGTGGGGATGTTGAGAGTGGAGGCAGGGATGTTGAGAGTGGAGGCAGGGATGTTGAGAGTGGAGGCAGAGATGTTGAGAGTGGAGGCAGGGATGTTGAGAGTGGAGGCAGGGATGTTGAGAGTGGAGGCAGAGATGTTGAGAGTGGAGGTGGGGATGTTGAGAGTGGAGGCAGGGATGTTGAGAGTGGAGGCAGGGATGTTGAGAGTGGAGGCAGAGATGTTGAGAGTGGAGGCAGGGATGTTGAGAGTGGAGGCAGGGATGTTGAGTGTGGAGGCAGGGATGTTGAGAGTGGAGGCAGGGATGTTGAGAGTGGAGGCAAGGATGTTGAGAGTGGAGGCAGGGATGTTGAGAGTGGAGGCAGGGATGTTGAGAGTGGAGGCAGGGATGTTGAGAGTGGAGGCAGGGATGTTGAGAGTGGAGGCGGGGATGTTGAGAGTGGAGGCAGGGATGTTGAGAGTGGAGGCAGGGATGTTGAGAGTGGAGGCAGGGATGTTGAGAGTGGAGGCAGGGATGTTGAGAGTGGAGGCAGGGATGTTGAGAGTGGAGGCAGGGATGTTGAGAGTGGAGGCAGGGATGTTGAGAGTGGAGGCAGGGATGTTGAGAGTGGAGGCAGAGATGTTGAGAGTGGAGGCAGGGATGTTGAGAGTGGAGGTGGGGATGTTGAGAGTGGAGGTGGGGATGTTGAGAGTGGAGGCAGGGATGTTGAGAGTGGAGGCAGGGATGTTGAGAGTGGAGGCAGAGATGTTGAGAGTGGAGGCAGGGATGTTGAGAGTGGAGGCAGGGATGTTGAGAGTGGAGGCAGAGATGTTGAGAGTGGAGGTGGGGATGTTGAGAGTGGAGGCAGGGATGTTGAGAGTGGAGGCAGGGATGTTGAGAGTGGAGGCAGAGATGTTGAGAGTGGAGGCAGGGATGTTGAGAGTGGAGGCAGGGATGTTGAGTGTGGAGGCAGGGATGTTGAGAGTGGAGGCAGGGATGTTGAGAGTGGAGGCAAGGATGTTGAGAGTGGAGGCAGGGATGTTGAGAGTGGAGGCAGGGATGTTGAGAGTGGAGGCAGGGATGTTGAGAGTGGAGGCAGGGATGTTGAGAGTGGAGGCGGGGATGTTGAGAGTGGAGGTGGGGATGTTGAGAGTGGAGGCAGGGATGTTGAGAGTGGAGGCAGGGATGTTGAGAGTGGAGGCAGGGATGTTGAGAGTGGAGGCAGGGATGTTGAGAGTGGAGGCAGGGATGTTGAGAGTGGAGGCAGAGATGTTGAGAGTGGAGGTGGGGATGTTGAGAGTGGAGGCAGGGATGTTGAGAGTGGAGGCAGGGATGTTGAGAGTGGAGGCAGAGATGTTGAGAGTGGAGGCAGGGATGTTGAGAGTGGAGGCAGGGATGTTGAGTGTGGAGGCAGGGATGTTGAGAGTGGAGGCAGGGATGTTGAGAGTGGAGGCAAGGATGTTGAGAGTGGAGGCAGGGATGTTGAGAGTGGAGGCAGGGATGTTGAGAGTGGAGGCAGGGATGTTGAGAGTGGAGGCAGGGATGTTGAGAGTGGAGGCGGGGATGTTGAGAGTGGAGGTGGGGATGTTGAGAGTGGAGGCAGGGATGTTGAGAGTGGAGGCAGGGATGTTGAGAGTGGAGGCAGGGATGTTGAGAGTGGAGGCAGGGATGTTGAGAGTGGAGGCAGGGATGTTGAGAGTGGAGGCAGGGATGTTGAGAGTGGAGGAAGAGATGCAATAAAAAAGGGGAACACAACTGAGCACTGAAAATCCATGTGTCAATTTGATCAGGTATTATACATTGACACTTTGGGGGTTGTTGACGTGTCTTAGGGGGAACGGTTAGGGGTTAAGGGTTAGGGGTTAAGGGTTAGGGGTTTAGGGTAAAGGGTTAGGGGTTTAGGGGTTTAGGGTTAGGGTTAAGGGTTAGGGGTTTAGGGTTAGGGTTAAGGGTTAGGGGTTTAGGGGTTTAGGGTTAGGGTTAAGGGTTAGGGGTTAGGGGTTTAGGGTTAAGGGTTAGGGGTTTAGGGTTAAGGGTTAGGGGTTAAGGGTTAGGGGTTTAGGGTTAGGGGTTAAGGGTTAGGGGTTAAGGGTTAGGGGATTAGGGTTAGGGGTTAAGGGTTAAGGGTTAGGGGTAAAGGGTTAGGGGTTAAGGGTTAGGGGTTAAGGGTTAAGTGTTAGGGGTTCAGGGTTAGGGGTTAAGGGTTAGGGGTTAAGGGTTAGGTGTCAGGGGTCAGTTACTTGCCATCTCTGAAGTTCTGGTCTAGATAGTCCATGATCTGAACAGGGTCTGTGATGACGTTGTCATTGTGGACGAGGACTGGTACCTCTCCTGCCGGGTTCAGTCTCATGAACCAGGGCTCGTTGTGTTCACTAAGAGGCAGACTGACATCATACTCCTCACAGATCAGTCCCTTCTCTGCTATGGCCAGACGCACCTAGACAGGACAGTCACAGCACAGTTACATCTAGACACACCTAGACAGGACAGTCACAGCACAGTCACATCTAGACAGGACAGTCACAGCACAGTTACATCTAGACACACCTAGACAGGACAGTCACATCACAGGTACATCTAGACTCACCTAGACAGGACAGTCACAGCACAGTTACATCTAGACAGGACAGTCACAGCACAGTTACATCTAGACACACCTAGACAGGACAGTCACAGCACAGGTACATCTAGACACACCTAGACAGGACAGTCACAGCACAGTTACATCTAGACACACCTAGACAGGACAGTCACAGCACAGGTACATCTAGACGCACCTAGACATGACAGTCACAGCACAGGTACATCTAGACACACCTAGACAGGACAGTCACAGCACAGGTACATCTAAACGCACCTAGACAGGACAGTCACAGCACAGGTACATCTAGACACACCTAAACAGGACAGTCACAGCACAGTTACATCTAGACACACCTAGACAGGACAGTCACAGCACAGGTACATCTAGACGCACCTAGACAGGACAGTCACAGCACAGGTACATCTAGACGCACCTAGACAGGACAGTCACATCACAGGTACATCTAGACACACCTAGACAGGACAGTCACAGCACAGGTACATCTAGACAGGACAGTCACAGCACAGGTACATCTAGACACACCTAGACAGGACAGTCACAGCACAGGTACATCTAGACGCACCTAGACAGGACAGTCACAGCACAGGTACATCTAGACACACCTAGACAGGACAGTCACAGCACAGGTACATCTAAACGCACCTAGACAGGACAGTCACAGCACAGGTACATCTAGACACACCTAGACAGGACAGTCACAGCACAGTTACATCTAGACACACCTAGACAGGACAGTCACAGCACAGGTACATCTAGACGCACCTAGACAGGACAGTCACAGCACAGTTAAATCTAGACACACCTAGACAGGACAGTCACAGCACAGGTACATCTAAACGCACCTAGACAGGACAGTCAAAGCACAGGTACATCTAGACGCACCTAGACAGGACAGTCACAGCACAGTTACATCTAGACACACCTAGACAGGACAGTCACAGCACAGGTACATCTAGACACACCTAAACAGGACAGTCACAGCACAGTTACATCTAGACACACCTAGACAGGACAGTCACAGCACAGGTACATCTAGACGCACCTAGACAGGACAGTCACAGCACAGGTACATCTAGACGCACCTAGACAGGACAGTCACAGCACAGTTACATCTAGACACACCTAGACAGGACAGTCACAGCACAGGTACATCTAGACGCACCTAGACAGGACAGTCACAGCACAGTTACATCTAGACACACCTAGACAGGACAGTCACAGCACAGGTACATCTAAACGCACCTAGACAGGACAGTCACAGCACAGGTACATCTAGACGCACCTAGACAGGACAGTCACAGCACAGTTACATCTAGACACACCTAGACAGGACAGTCACAGCACAGGTACATCTAGACACACCTAAACAGGACAGTCACAGCACAGTTACATCTAGACACACCTAGACAGGACAGTCACAGCACAGGTACATCTAGACGCACCTAGAGAGGACAGTCACAGCACAGGTACATCTAGACGCACCTAGACAGGACAGTCACATCACAGGTACATCTAGACACACCTAGACAGGACAGTCACAGCACAGGTACATCTAGACGCACCTAGACAGGACAGTCACAGCACAGTTACATCTAGACACACCTAGACAGGACAGTCACATCACAGGTACATCTAGACTCACCTAGACAGGACAGTCACAGCACAGTTACATCTAGACAGGACAGTCACAGCACAGGTACATCTAGACACACCTAGACAGGACAGTCACAGCACAGGTACATCTAGACACACCTAAACAGGACAGTCACAGCACAGTTACATCTAGACACACCTAGACAGGACAGTCACAGCACAGGTACATCTAGACGCACCTAGACAGGACAGTCACAGCACAGGTACATCTAGACGCACCTAGACAGGACAGTCACATCACAGGTACATCTAGACACACCTAGACAGGACAGTCACAGCACAGGTACATCTAGACAGGACAGTCACAGCACAGGTACATCTAGACGCACCTAGACAGGACAGTCACAGCACAGTTACATCTAGACACACCTAGACAGGACAGTCACATCACAGGTACATCTAGACTCACCTAGACAGGACAGTCACAGCACAGTTACATCTAGACAGGACAGTCACAGCACAGTTACATCTACACACACCTAGACAGGACAGTCACAGCACAGGTACATCTAGACACACCTAGACAGGACAGTCACAGCACAGTTACATCTAGACACACCTAGACAGGACAGTCACAGCACAGGTACATCTAGACGCACCTAGACAGGACAGTCACAGCACAGGTACATCTAGACACACCTAGACAGGACAGTCACAGCACAGGTACATCTAAACGCACCTAGACAGGACAGTCACAGCACAGGTACATCTAGACACACCTAGACAGGACAGTCACAGCACAGTTACATCTAGACACACCTAGACAGGACAGTCACAGCACAGGTACATCTAGACGCACCTAGACAGGACAGTCACAGCACAGTTAAATCTAGACACACCTAGACAGGACAGTCACAGCACAGGTACATCTAAACGCACCTAGACAGGACAGTCAAAGCACAGGTACATCTAGACGCACCTAGACAGGACAGTCACAGCACAGTTACATCTAGACACACCTAGACAGGACAGTCACAGCACAGGTACATCTAGACAGGACAGTCACAGCACAGGTACATCTAGACACACCTAGACAGGACAGTCACAGCACAGGTACATCTAGACACACCTAAACAGGACAGTCACAGCACAGTTACATCTAGACACACCTAGACAGGACAGTCACAGCACAGGTACATCTAGACGCACCTAGACAGGACAGTCACAGCACAGGTACATCTAGACGCACCTAGACAGGACAGTCACAGCACAGTTACATCTAGACACACCTAGACAGGACAGTCACAGCACAGGTACATCTAGACGCACCTAGACAGGACAGTCACAGCACAGTTACATCTAGACACACCTAGACAGGACAGTCACAGCACAGGTACATCTAGACACACCTAGACAGGACAGTCACAGCACAGGTACATCTAGACACACCTAAACAGGACAGTCACAGCACAGTTACATCTAGACACACCTAGACAGGACAGTCACAGCACAGGTACATCTAGACGCACCTAGACAGGACAGTCACAGCACAGGTACATCTAGACGCACCTAGACAGGACAGTCACATCACAGGTACATCTAGACACACCTAGACAGGACAGTCACAGCACAGGTACATCTAGACAGGACAGTCACAGCACAGGTACATCTAGACGCACCTAGACAGGACAGTCACAGCACAGTTACATCTAGACACACCTAGACAGGACAGTCACATCACAGGTACATCTAGACTCACCTAGACAGGACAGTCACAGCACAGTTACATCTAGACAGGACAGTCACAGCACAGTTACATCTACACACACCTAGACAGGACAGTCACAGCACAGGTACATCTAGACACACCTAGACAGGACAGTCACAGCACAGTTACATCTAGACACACCTAGACAGGACAGTCACAGCACAGGTACATCTAGACGCACCTAGACAGGACAGTCACAGCACAGGTACATCTAGACACACCTAGACAGGACAGTCACAGCACAGGTACATCTAAACGCACCTAGACAGGACAGTCACAGCACAGGTACATCTAGACACACCTAGACAGGACAGTCACAGCACAGTTACATCTAGACACACCTAGACAGGACAGTCACAGCACAGGTACATCTAGACGCACCTAGACAGGACAGTCACAGCACAGTTAAATCTAGACACACCTAGACAGGACAGTCACAGCACAGGTACATCTAAACGCACCTAGACAGGACAGTCAAAGCACAGGTACATCTAGACGCACCTAGACAGGACAGTCACAGCACAGTTACATCTAGACACACCTAGACAGGACAGTCACAGCACAGGTACATCTAGACAGGACAGTCACAGCACAGGTACATCTAGACACACCTAGACAGGACAGTCACAGCACAGGTACATCTAGACACACCTAAACAGGACAGTCACAGCACAGTTACATCTAGACACACCTAGACAGGACAGTCACAGCACAGGTACATCTAGACGCACCTAGACAGGACAGTCACAGCACAGGTACATCTAGACGCACCTAGACAGGACAGTCACAGCACAGTTACATCTAGACACACCTAGACAGGACAGTCACAGCACAGGTACATCTAGACGCACCTAGACAGGACAGTCACAGCACAGTTACATCTAGACACACCTAGACAGGACAGTCACAGCACAGGTACATCTAAACGCACCTAGACAGGACAGTCACAGCACAGGTACATCTAGACGCACCTAGACAGGACAGTCACAGCACAGTTACATCTAGACACACCTAGACAGGACAGTCACAGCACAGGTACATCTAGACACACCTAAACAGGACAGTCACAGCACAGTTACATCTAGACACACCTAGACAGGACAGTCACAGCACAGGTACATCTAGACGCACCTAGACAGGACAGTCACAGCACAGGTACATCTAGACGCACCTAGACAGGACAGTCACATCACAGGTACATCTAGACACACCTAGACAGGACAGTCACAGCACAGGTACATCTAGACGCACCTAGACAGGACAGTCACAGCACAGTTACATCTAGACACACCTAGACAGGACAGTCACATCACAGGTACATCTAGACTCACCTAGACAGGACAGTCACAGCACAGTTACATCTAGACAGGACAGTCACAGCACAGTTACATCTAGACACACCTAGACAGGACAGTCACAGCACAGGTACATCTAGACACACCTAGACAGGACAGTCACAGCACAGTTACATCTAGACACACCTAGACAGGACAGTCACAGCACAGGTACATCTAGACGCACCTAGACAGGACAGTCACAGCACAGGTACATCTAGACACACCTAGACAGGACAGTCACAGCACAGGTACATCTAAACGCACCTAGACAGGACAGTCACAGCACAGGTACATCTAGACACACCTAGACAGGACAGTCACAGCACAGTTACATCTAGACACACCTAGACAGGACAGTCACAGCACAGGTACATCTAGACGCACCTAGACAGGACAGTCACAGCACAGTTACATCTAGACACACCTAGACAGGACAGTCACAGCACAGGTACATCTAAACGCACCTAGACAGGACAGTCACAGCACAGGTACATCTAGACGCACCTAGACAGGACAGTCACAGCACAGTTACATCTAGACACACCTAGACAGGACAGTCACAGCACAGGTACATCTAGACACACCTAAACAGGACAGTCACAGCACAGTTACATCTAGACACCTAGACAGGACAGTCACAGCACAGGTACATCTAGACGCACCTAGACAGGACAGTCACAGCACAGGTACATCTAGACGCACCTAGACAGGACAGTCACAGCACAGTTACATCTAGACACACCTAGACAGGACAGTCACAGCACAGGTACATCTAGACGCACCTAGACAGGACAGTCACAGCACAGGTACATCTAGACGCACCTAGACATGACAGTCACAGCACAGGTACATCTAGACACACCTAGACAGGACAGTCACAGCACAGGTACATCTAAACGCACCTAGACAGGACAGTCACAGCACAGGTACATCTAGACACACCTAAACAGGACAGTCACAGCACAGTTACATCTAGACACACCTAGACAGGACAGTCACAGCACAGGTACATCTAGACGCACCTAGACAGGACAGTCACAGCACAGGTACATCTAGACGCACCTAGACAGGACAGTCACATCACAGGTACATCTAGACACACCTAGACAGGACAGTCACAGCACAGGTACATCTAGACAGGACAGTCACAGCACAGGTACATCTAGACGCACCTAGACAGGACAGTCACAGCACAGTTACATCTAGACACACCTAGACAGGACAGTCACATCACAGGTACATCTAGACTCACCTAGACAGGACAGTCACAGCACAGTTACATCTAGACAGGACAGTCACAGCACAGTTACATCTACACACACCTAGACAGGACAGTCACAGCACAGGTACATCTAGACACACCTAGACAGGACAGTCACAGCACAGTTACATCTAGACACACCTAGACAGGACAGTCACAGCACAGGTACATCTAGACGCACCTAGACAGGACAGTCACAGCACAGGTACATCTAGACACACCTAGACAGGACAGTCACAGCACAGGTACATCTAAACGCACCTAGACAGGACAGTCACAGCACAGGTACATCTAGACACACCTAGACAGGACAGTCACAGCACAGTTACATCTAGACACACCTAGACAGGACAGTCACAGCACAGGTACATCTAGACGCACCTAGACAGGACAGTCACAGCACAGTTAAATCTAGACACACCTAGACAGGACAGTCACAGCACAGGTACATCTAAACGCACCTAGACAGGACAGTCAAAGCACAGGTACATCTAGACGCACCTAGACAGGACAGTCACAGCACAGTTACATCTAGACACACCTAGACAGGACAGTCACAGCACAGGTACATCTAGACACACCTAAACAGGACAGTCACAGCACAGTTACATCTAGACACACCTAGACAGGACAGTCACAGCACAGGTACATCTAGACGCACCTAGACAGGACAGTCACAGCACAGGTACATCTAGACGCACCTAGACAGGACAGTCACAGCACAGTTACATCTAGACACACCTAGACAGGACAGTCACAGCACAGGTACATCTAGACGCACCTAGACAGGACAGTCACAGCACAGTTACATCTAGACACACCTAGACAGGACAGTCACAGCACAGGTACATCTAAACGCACCTAGACAGGACAGTCACAGCACAGGTACATCTAGACGCACCTAGACAGGACAGTCACAGCACAGTTACATCTAGACACACCTAGACAGGACAGTCACAGCACAGGTACATCTAGACACACCTAAACAGGACAGTCACAGCACAGTTACATCTAGACACACCTAGACAGGACAGTCACAGCACAGGTACATCTAGACGCACCTAGAGAGGACAGTCACAGCACAGGTACATCTAGACGCACCTAGACAGGACAGTCACATCACAGGTACATCTAGACACACCTAGACAGGACAGTCACAGCACAGGTACATCTAGACGCACCTAGACAGGACAGTCACAGCACAGTTACATCTAGACACACCTAGACAGGACAGTCGTCACATCACAGGTACATCTAGACTCACCTAGACAGGACAGTCACAGCACAGTTACATCTAGACAGGACAGTCACAGCACAGTTACATCTAGACACACCTAGACAGGACAGTCACAGCACAGGTACATCTAGACACACCTAAACAGGACAGTCACAGCACAGTTACATCTAGACACACCTAGACAGGACAGTCACAGCACAGGTACATCTAGACGCACCTAGACAGGACAGTCACAGCACAGGTACATCTAGACGCACCTAGACAGGACAGTCACATCACAGGTACATCTAGACACACCTAGACAGGACAGTCACAGCACAGGTACATCTAGACAGGACAGTCACAGCACAGGTACATCTAGACGCACCTAGACAGGACAGTCACAGCACAGTTACATCTAGACACACCTAGACAGGACAGTCACATCACAGGTACATCTAGACTCACCTAGACAGGACAGTCACAGCACAGTTACATCTAGACAGGACAGTCACAGCACAGTTACATCTACACACACCTAGACAGGACAGTCACAGCACAGGTACATCTAGACACACCTAGACAGGACAGTCACAGCACAGTTACATCTAGACACACCTAGACAGGACAGTCACAGCACAGGTACATCTAGACGCACCTAGACAGGACAGTCACAGCACAGGTACATCTAGACACACCTAGACAGGACAGTCACAGCACAGGTACATCTAAACGCACCTAGACAGGACAGTCACAGCACAGGTACATCTAGACACACCTAGACAGGACAGTCACAGCACAGTTACATCTAGACACACCTAGACAGGACAGTCACAGCACAGGTACATCTAGACGCACCTAGACAGGACAGTCACAGCACAGTTAAATCTAGACACACCTAGACAGGACAGTCACAGCACAGGTACATCTAAACGCACCTAGACAGGACAGTCAAAGCACAGGTACATCTAGACGCACCTAGACAGGACAGTCACAGCACAGTTACATCTAGACACACCTAGACAGGACAGTCACAGCACAGGTACATCTAGACACACCTAAACAGGACAGTCACAGCACAGTTACATCTAGACACACCTAGACAGGACAGTCACAGCACAGGTACATCTAGACGCACCTAGACAGGACAGTCACAGCACAGGTACATCTAGACGCACCTAGACAGGACAGTCACAGCACAGTTACATCTAGACACACCTAGACAGGACAGTCACAGCACAGGTACATCTAGACGCACCTAGACAGGACAGTCACAGCACAGTTACATCTAGACACACCTAGACAGGACAGTCACAGCACAGGTACATCTAAACGCACCTAGACAGGACAGTCACAGCACAGGTACATCTAGACGCACCTAGACAGGACAGTCACAGCACAGTTACATCTAGACACACCTAGACAGGACAGTCACAGCACAGGTACATCTAGACACACCTAAACAGGACAGTCACAGCACAGTTACATCTAGACACACCTAGACAGGACAGTCACAGCACAGGTACATCTAGACGCACCTAGACAGGACAGTCACAGCACAGGTACATCTAGACGCACCTAGACAGGACAGTCACATCACAGGTACATCTAGACACACCTAGACAGGACAGTCACAGCACAGGTACATCTAGACGCACCTAGACAGGACAGTCACAGCACAGTTACATCTAGACACACCTAGACAGGACAGTCACATCACAGGTACATCTAGACTCACCTAGACAGGACAGTCACAGCACAGTTACATCTAGACAGGACAGTCACAGCACAGTTACATCTAGACACACCTAGACAGGACAGTCACAGCACAGGTACATCTAGACACACCTAGACAGGACAGTCACAGCACAGTTACATCTAGACACACCTAGACAGGACAGTCACAGCACAGGTACATCTAGACGCACCTAGACAGGACAGTCACAGCACAGGTACATCTAGACACACCTAGACAGGACAGTCACAGCACAGGTACATCTAAACGCACCTAGACAGGACAGTCACAGCACAGGTACATCTAGACACACCTAGACAGGACAGTCACAGCACAGTTACATCTAGACACACCTAGACAGGACAGTCACAGCACAGGTACATCTAGACGCACCTAGACAGGACAGTCACAGCACAGTTACATCTAGACACACCTAGACAGGACAGTCACAGCACAGGTACATCTAAACGCACCTAGACAGGACAGTCACAGCACAGGTACATCTAGACGCACCTAGACAGGACAGTCACAGCACAGTTACATCTAGACACACCTAGACAGGACAGTCACAGCACAGGTACATCTAGACACACCTAAACAGGACAGTCACAGCACAGTTACATCTAGACACACCTAGACAGGACAGTCACAGCACAGGTACATCTAGACGCACCTAGACAGGACAGTCACAGCACAGGTACATCTAGACGCACCTAGACAGGACAGTCACAGCACAGTTACATCTAGACACACCTAGACAGGACAGTCACAGCACAGGTACATCTAGACACACCTAGACAGGACAGTCACAGCACAGTTACATCTAGACACACCTAGACAGGACAGTCACAGCACAGGTACATCTAGACGCACCTAGACAGGACAGTCACAGCACAGGTACATCTAGACACACCTAAACAGGACAGTCACAGCACAGTTACATCTAGACACACCTAGACAGGACAGTCACAGCACAGGTACATCTAGACGCACCTAGACAGGACAGTCACAGCACAGGTACATCTAGACGCACCTAGACAGGACAGTCACAGCACAGGTACATCTAGACGCACCTAGACAGGACAGTCACAGCACAGGTACATCTAGACGCACCTAGACAGGACAGTCACAGCACAGTTACATCTAGACACACCTAGACAGGACAGTCACAGCACAGGTACATCTAGACACACCTAGACAGGACAGTCACAGCACAGGTACATCTAGACAGGACAGTCACAGCACAGTTACATCTAGACGCACCTAGACAGGACAGTCACAGCACAGGTACATCTACACACACCTAGACAGGACAGTCACATCACAGGTACATCTAGACACACGTAGACAGGACAGTCACATCACAGCTATATCTAGACATGACAGTCACAGCACAGGTACATCTAGACAAACCTAGACAGGACAGTCACAGCACAGGTACATCTAGACATGACAGTCACAGCACAGGTACATCTACACACACCTAGACAGGACAGTCACATCATAGATACATGTAGACACACCTAGACAGGACAGTCACAGCACAGGTACATCTAGACAAACCTAGACAGGACAGTCACATCACAGGTACATCTAGACACACCTAGACAGGACAGTCACAGCACAGGTACATCTAGACAGGACAGTCACAGCACAGGTACATCTAGACACACCTAGACATGACAGTCACAGCACAGGTACATCTAGACACACCTAGACAGGACAGTCACAGCACAGGTACATCTAGACACACCTAGACAGGACAGTCACAGCACAGGTACATCTAGACGCACCTAGACAGGACAGTCACAGCACAGGTACATCTAGACACACCTAGACAGGACAGTCACAGCACAGGTACATCTAGACACACCTAGACAGGACAGTCACAGCACAGGTACATCTAGACAGGACAGTCACAGCACAGGTACATCTAGACAAACCTAGACAGGACAGTCACAGCACAGGTACATCTAGACGCACCTAGACAGGACAGTCACATCACAGGTACATCTAGACACACCTAGACAGGACAGTCACAGCACAGGTACATCTAGACAGGACAGTCACAGCACAGGTACATCTAGACACACCTAGACAGGACAGTCACAGCACAGTTACATCTAGACACACCTAGACAGGACAGTCACAGCACAGGTACATCTAGACGCACCTAGACAGGACAGTCACAGCACAGGTACATCTAGACACACCTAAACAGGACAGTCACAGCACAGTTACATCTAGACACACCTAGACAGGACAGTCACAGCACAGGTACATCTAAACGCACCTAGACAGGACAGTCACAGCACAGGTACATCTAGACGCACCTAGACAGGACAGTCACAGCACAGTTACATCTAGACACACCTAGACAGGACAGTCACAGCACAGGTACATCTAGACACACCTAAACAGGACAGTCACAGCACAGTTACATCTAGACACACCTAGACAGGACAGTCACAGCACAGGTACATCTAGACGCACCTAGACAGGACAGTCACAGCACAGGTACATCTAGACGCACCTAGACAGGACAGTCACAGCACAGTTACATCTAGACACACCTAGACAGGACAGTCACAGCACAGGTACATCTAGACACACCTAGACAGGACAGTCACAGCACAGTTACATCTAGACACACCTAGACAGGACAGTCACAGCACAGGTACATCTAGACGCACCTAGACAGGACAGTCACAGCACAGGTACATCTAGACACACCTAGACAGGACAGTCACAGCACAGTTACATCTAGACACACCTAGACAGGACAGTCACAGCACAGGTACATCTAGACGCACCTAGACAGGACAGTCACAGCACAGGTACATCTAGACGCACCTAGACAGGACAGTCACAGCACAGTTACATCTAGACACACCTAGACAGGACAGTCATAGCACAGGTACATCTAGACACACCTAAACAGGACAGTCACAGCACAGTTACATCTAGACACACCTAGACAGGACAGTCACAGCACAGGTACATCTAGACGCACCTAGACAGGACAGTCACAGCACAGGTACATCTAGACGCACCTAGACAGGACAGTCACAGCACAGTTACATCTAGACACACCTAGACAGGACAGTCACAGCACAGGTACATCTAGACACACCTAGACAGGACAGTCACAGCACAGGTACATCTAGACAGGACAGTCACAGCACAGGTACATCTAGACGCACCTAGACAGGACAGTCACAGCACAGGTACATCTAGACAGGACAGTCACAGCACAGGTACATCTAGACGCACCTAGACAGGACAGTCACAGCACAGGTACATCTAGACAGGACAGTCACAGCACAGGTACATCTAGACGCACCTAGACAGGACAGTCACAGCACAGTTACATCTAGACACACCTAGACAGGACAGTCACAGCACAGGTACATCTACACACACCTAGACAGGACAGTCACATCACAGGTACATCTAGACACACGTAGACAGGACAGTCACATCACAGGTATATCTAGACATGGCAGTCACAGCACAGGTACATCTAGACAAACCTAGACAGGACAGTCACAGCACAGGTACATCTAGACATGACAGTCACAGCACA
Organism: Oncorhynchus masou masou; assembly: GCF_036934945.1. Classification (NCBI taxonomy): domain Eukaryota; kingdom Metazoa; phylum Chordata; class Actinopteri; order Salmoniformes; family Salmonidae; genus Oncorhynchus; species Oncorhynchus masou. The sequence goes on from NC_088241.1 coordinate 69,790,476, forward strand.
GGTACATCTACACACACCTAGACAGGACAGTCACATCACAGGTACATCTAGACACACCTAGACAGGACAGTCACAGCACAGGTACATCTAGACAAACCTAGACAGGACAGTCACATCACAGGTACATCTAGACACACCTAGACAGGACAGTCACAGCACAGGTACATCTAGACAGGACAGTCACAGCACAGGTACATCTAGACACACCTAGACAGGACAGTCACAGCACAGGTACATCTAGACACACCTAGACAGGACAGTCACAGCACAGGTACATCTAGACAGGACAGTCACAGCACAGGTACATCTAGACAAACCTAGACAGGACAGTCACAGCACAGGTACATCTAGACGCACCTAGACATGACAGTCACAGCACAGGTACATCTAGACAAACCTAGACAGGACAGTCACAGCACAGGTACATCTACACACACCTAGACAGGACAGTCACATCACAGGTACATCTAGACACACCTAGACAGGACAGTCACAGCACAGGTACATCTAGACAAACCTAGACAGGACAGTCACATCACAGGTACATCTAGACACACCTAGACAGGACAGTCACAGCACAGGTACATCTAGACAGGACAGTCACAGCACAGGTACATCTAGACACACCTAGACAGGACAGTCACAGCACAGGTACATCTAGACACACCTAGACAGGACAGTCACAGCACAGGTACATCTAGACACACCTAGACAGGACAGTCACAGCACAGGTACATCTAGACGCACCTAGACAGGACAGTCACAGCACAGGTACATCTAGACACACCTAGACAGGACAGTCACAGCACAGGTACATCTAGACACACCTAGACAGGACAGTCACAGCACAGGTACATCTAGACAGGACAGTCACAGCACAGGTACATCTAGACAAACCTAGACAGGACAGTCACAGCACAGGTACATCTAGACGCACCTAGACAGGACAGTCACAGCACAGGTACATCTAGACAGGACAGTCACAGCACAGGTACATCTAGACGCACCTAGACAGGACAGTCACAGCACAGGTACATCTAGACACACCTAGACAGGACAGTCACAGCACAGGTACATCTAGACAGGACAGTCACAGCACAGGTACATCTAGACACACCTAGACAGGACAGTCACAGCACAGGTACATCTAGACGCACCTAGACAGGACAGTCACAGCACAGGTACATCTAGACACACCTAGACAGGACAGTCACATCACAGGTACATCTAGACACACCTAGACAGGACAGTCACAGCACAGGTACATCTAGACAGGACAGTCACAGCACAGGTACATCTAGACACACCTAGACAGGACAGTCACATCACAGTTAGTTAAGATGCACAGCTCAGTCCCTTCTCTGCTATGGCCAGACTCATGTACATAGATTGACAGATCTAGAATGAGATTATATTTCTAAACACAGGACAACACAATTCAAATGAGCAACATACCCACTCAGCAGCATCACCTTTCTAAACTACGGCCCAGGCACACCTGCAATACACACCAGACCCTTCTCTGTAATGATCAGACACCCTACAATACACCTCCAATACAATACAGCTACAATACAATACAGCTCCACCTACAATACAGCTACAATACAATACAGCTCCAATACAATACAGCTACAATACAATAGAGCTCCACCTACAATACAGCTACAATACAATACAGCTACACTTACAATACAGCTACAATACAATACAGCTCCACCTACAATACAGCTACAATACAATACAGCTCCAATACAATACAGCTCCAATACAATAGAGCTCCACCTACAATACAGCTACAATACAATACAGCTACAATACAATACAGCTACACTTACAATACAGCTGCAATACAATACAGCTACAATACAATACAGCTCCACCTACAATACAGCTCCACCTACAATACAGCTACAATACAATACAGCTCCACTTACAATACAGCTACAATACAGCTACAATACAATACAGCTACAATACAATACAGCTCCACCTACAATACAGCTCCAACTACAATACAGCTACAATACAATACAGCCCCACTTATAATACAGCTACAATACAATACAGCTACAATACAATACAGCTACACTACAATACAGCTACACCTACAATACAGCTACACCTACAATACAGCTACAATACAATACAGCTACAATGCAATACAACTCCACCAATACAATACAACTCCACCAATACAATACAGCTCCAATACAATACAGCTCCACCTACAATACAGCTCCACCTACAATACAGCTCCAATACAGTACAGCTCCACCTACAATACAGCTCCAATACAATACAGCTCCAATACAATACAGCTCCACCTACAATACAGCTCCACCTACAATACAGCTACAATACAATACAGCTACAATACAATACAGCTCCACCTACAATACAGCTCCACCTACAATACAGCTACAATACAATACAGCTCCACCTACAATATAGCTCCACCTACAATACAGCTCCACCTACAATACAGCTCCACCAATACAATACAGCTCCAATACAGTACAGCTCCACCTACAATACAGCTCCACCTACAATACAGCTCCACCTACCATACAGCTCCACCAATACAATACAGCTCCAATACAGTACAGCTCCACCTACCATACAGCTCCACCAATACAATACAGCTCCAATACAGTACAGCTCCACCTACAATACAGCTCCAATACAATACAGCTCCACCTACAATACAGCTCCACCAATACAATACAGCTCCAATACAATACAGCTCCACCTACAATACAGCTCCACCTACAATACAGCTACAATACAATACAGCTCCAATACAATACAGCTACAATACAATACAGCTCCACCTACAATACAGCTCCACCTACAATACAGCTCCACCTACAATACAGCTACAATACAATACAGCTCCAATACAATACAGCTACAATACAATACAGCTCCACCTACAATACAGCTCCACCAATACAATACAGCTCCAATACAATACAGCTCCACCTACAATACAGCTCCACCTACAATACAGCTTCAATACAATACAGCTCCAATACAATACAGCTCCACCTACAATACAGCTACACCAATACAATACAGCTCCAATACAATACAGCTCCACCTACAATACAGCTACACCCACAATAAAGCTCCAATTGTTGAGAAATAAGGTGATGAAAGAAATCAGACAGGCCAAGGCAAACTTTTTTATTAACATAATTGGTGAAGCAAAGGGAACTTCTAAATTGATATGGGAGAATCTAAAAAAGTTAACAGGGAAAGACCATAGTAACACTGCAAAAAGACTTGAAATCATGGTGAATAACAATCTAACACAGGATGCAGTCGAAATAGCAATAGCCTTCAATTCCTACTTTATTGACTCTGTCAGGGCACTGACACAGAACCCCTCCACCGTTTTCTTGGGCTCAGTGCTAGTGAATGACACTCAACCTGTCTTCATCATAAGGGAGGTTTCTGAGTCAAAGGTGAACAAGGTGATTAGCTCACTAAAGAACTCTAAAGCCAAAGATGTGTTTGGGATGGACTCTACCTTTCTTAAAAACTACAAAGAGTCACTCATTGGCCCCATTACTAAGGTCACCAACACATCTATTGGTCTCGGTGTGTTTCCAAGGGTATGGAAGTCGGCCATAATAACGGCCATCTTTAAATCAGGCGACCCTGCTGACGTGAGTAACTACAGGCCCGTTAGTATACTACCTGTGGTGTCAAAGGTTGTTGAAAAGTGTGTAGCAGAACAACTGATTGCCCACCTCAACAACAGCCCCTTCACATTACACTCCATGCAGTTTGGCTTCAGAGCAAAACACTCCACAGAAACGGCCAACTGCTTTCTTCTGGAAAATGTGAAGTCCAAGATGGACAAAGGGGGTGCTGTTGGGGCTGTGCTTCTGGACCTAAGGAAGGCTTTTGATACTGTTAACCATGAGATTCTCATCACAAAATTGTCAAAGTTCAACTTTTCCCCTGATGCCTTGAGATGGATGAAATCATACCTTGAAGGCAGAACTTCAGGTCTAGGTCCAAGAGGCTTCTAAACAGCTTCTACCCCCAAGCCATACGACTCCTGAACATCTAATCAAATGGCTACCCAGACTATTAACATTGTCCCCCACCCCTTATCATAGTATCTTTAATAACTCTACCTACATGCACATATTACCTCAACTAAATGGTGCCCCCGCACACCGACTCTGTACCAATACCCCGTATGTATAGCCTTAACATTGACTCTATACCGGTGCCCTCTGTATATAGCCTCCACATTGACTCTGTACCAGTACCCCCTGTATATAGCCTCCACATTGACTCTGTACCGGTACCCCCTGTATATAGCCTTCACATTGACTCAGTACCGTAACACCCTGTATATAGCCTCCACATTGACTCTGTACCGGTACCACCTGTATATAGCCTTCAGATTGACTCTATACCGGTACCCCCTGTATATAGCCTCCACATTGACTCTGTACCGGTACCACCTGTATATAGCCTTCACATTGACTCTATACCGGTACCCCCTGTATATAGCCTCCACATTGACTCTGTACCGGTACCCCCTGTATATAGCCTCCACATTGACTCTGTACCGGTACCCCCTGTATATAGCCTCCACATTGACTCTGTACCGGTACCCCCTGTATATAGCCTCCACATTGACTCTGTACCGGTACCCCCTGTATATAGCCTCCACACTGACTCTGTACCGGCTCCCCCCTGTATATAGCCTCCACATTGACTCTGTACCGGCTCCCCCCTGTATATAGCCTCCACATTGACTCTGTACCGGTACCCCCTGTATATAGCCTCCACATTGACTCTGTACCGGTACCCCCTGTATATAGCCTCCACATTGACTCCACATTGACTCTGTACCGTAACACCCTGTATATAGCCTCCACTTTGACTCTGTACCGTAACACCCTGTATATAGCCTCCACATTGACTCTGTACCGTAACACCCTGTATATAGCCTCCATATTGACTCTGTACCGTAACACCCTGTATATAGCCTCCACATTGACTCTGTACCGTAACACCCTGTATATAGCCTCCACAATGACTCTGTACCGTAACACCCTGTATATAGCATCCACATTGACTCTGTACTGTAACACCCTGTATATAGCCTCCACTTTGACTCTGTACCGTAACACCCTGTATATAGCCTCCACATTGACTCTGTACCGTAACACCCTGTATATAGCCTCCACATTGACTCTGTATCGTAACACCCTGTATATAGCCTCCACATTGACTCTGTACCGTAACACCCTGTATATAGCCTCCACATTGACTCTGTACCGGTACCCCCTGTATATAGCATCCACATTGACTCTGTACCGTAACACCCTGTATATAGTCTCCACATTGACTCTGTACTGGTACCCCCTGTATATAGCATCCACATTGACTCTGTACCGTAACACCCTGTATATAGCCTCCACATTGACTCTGTACCGGTACCCCCTGTATATAGCCTCCACATTGACTCTGTACCGTAACACCCTGTATATAGCCTCCACATTGACTCTGTACCGTAACACCCTGTGTAAGTCGCTCTGGATAAGAGCGTCTGCTAAATGACTTAAATGTAAATGTAATATAGCCTCCATATTGACTCTGTACCGTAACACCCTGTATATAGCCTCCACATTGACTCTGTATCGTAACACCCTGTATATAGCCTCCACATTGACTCTGTACCGTAATACCCTGTATATAGCCTCCACATTGACTCTGTACCGGTACCCCCTGTATATAGCATCCACATTGACTCTGTACCGTAACACCCTGTATATAGCCTCCACATTGACTCTGTACCGTAACACCCTGTATATAGCCTCCACATTGACTCTGTACCGTAACACCCTGTATATAGCCTCCACATTGACTCTGTACCGGTACCCCCTGTATATTATTGACTGTATGTTTGTTTTACTCCATGTGTAACTCTGTGTCGTTGTATGTGTCGAACTGCTTTGCTTTATCTTGGCCAGGTCGCAATTGTAAATGAGAACTTGTTCTCAACTTGCCTACCTGGTTAAATAAAGGTGAAATAAAATAAATAAAAATATAGCCTCCACATTGACTCTGTACTGGTACCCCCTGTATATAGCCTCCACATTGACTCTGTACCGTAACACCCTGTATATAGCCTCCACATTGACTCTGTACCGTAATACACTGTATATAGCCTCCACATTGACTCTGTACCGTAATACCCTGTATATAGCCTCCATACTGACTCTGTGCCGTAACACCCTGTATATAGCCTCCACATTGACTCTGTACCGTAACACCCTGTATATAGCCTCCACATTGACTCTGTACCGTAACACCCTGTATATAGCCTCCACATTGACTCTGTACCGTAACACCCTGTATATAGCCTCCACATTGACTCTGTACCGTAATACACTGTATATAGCCTCCACATTGACTCTGTACCGTAATACCCTGTATATAGCCTCCATACTGACTCTGTGCCGTAACACCCTGTATATAGCCTCCACATTGACTCTGTACCGTAACACCCTGTATATAGCCTCCACATTGACTCTGTACCGTAACACCCTGTATATAGCCTCCACATTGACTCTGTACCGTAACACCCTGTATATAGCCTCCACATTGACTCTGTGCCGTAACACCCTGTATATAGCCTCCACATTGACTCTGTACCGTAACACCCTGTATATAGCCTCCACATTGACTCTGTATCGTAACACCCTGTATATAGCCTCCACATTGACTCTGTGCCGTAACACCCTGTATATAGCGTCCACATTGACTCTGTACCGTAACACCCTGTATATAGCCTCCACATTGACTCTGTACCGTAACACCCTGTATATAGCCTCCACATTGTTATTTTACCGCTGCTCCTTAATTGAATGATTATTATAATTGTATTTTATTTTTCCTTAAAACTGCATTGTTGGTTATGGGCTTGTAAGTAAGCATTTCACTGTAAGGTCTACAGCTGTTGTATTCATCATTTCACTGTAAGGTCTACTACAGCTGTTGTATTCATCATTTCACTGTAAGGTCTACTACACCTGTTGTATTCATCATTTCACTGTAAGGTCTACTACAGCTGTTGTATTCAGCATTTCACTGTGAGGTCTACTACACCTGTTGTATTCAGCATTTCACTGTAAGGTCTACTACACCTGTTGTATTCATTAGTTCACTGTGCGGTCTACTACAGCTGTTGTATTCAGCATTTCACTGTAAGGTCTACTACAGCTGTTGTATTCAGTATTTCACTGTAAGGTCTACTACACCTGTTGTATTCAGCATTTCACTGTAAGGTCTACATCTGTTGTATTCAGCATTTCACTGTAAGGTCTACAGCTTTTGTATTTGGCGCATGTGCTAAATAACGTGTGATTTAATTTGGAACTGGGAGTTAGCTGTAAGAAAGGCCATGTGCATGTTGGCAAATAGATCCAGCTTCCTGTTCAAGCAGAAATAGCAAAACAGCCTGGTTTACAGTCCGTTTTTGAGCTACAAAAGCCTATATGATGCTAAAACTTCATTTATTTTGTCATATCAGTGTTATTTTGATTAGCATGTCGCAATACCTTGCCTCGTCACGCAATCCACGCATACCCTTGAGGAGCTGTCCATTACGGCATGGTCCTGAAACACTCACCTTCTGCGAACTGAAGGACTGCGTCCAATGATACAGTGTCATTTTGGATGGTTTGGCAGTCCTACTTTCTGTGACAGCTCCGCTCTTTTGTTGTACCTCTTGAACATCACCCTTGTTGATAAGGATTTCTTTTTCATCCTGAAATTCGGCGCTGTTTTCCGCCGCCATTTTAGCTATATGTCAGTCGCTGAGTTGTTGCTGTGTTTGGGACGGTTGTCACTAGTTACCTCAGCCACAAAATAAAATTGTCTTTGTCATAAAAATGCTTGAAAACAAAAATTTGATTTTTGGACTTAATTTAAGGTTATGGTTATGCATAAGTATAGCATAAGTATAGCAGTGTGGTTAAGGTTAGTTTTAAGGTTAGGATTAGGTTCAAAATCAGATTTTTAAGAAGATAAATTGTAGAAGTAGGCGGGGGTTAGATATTTGTGGCTGTTGTAACTAGTGTCAACCGATTGGTTACGGATCAGAGCGAGGTCAGACCTCAAACCTATTGCGTCATCAGCATCACACCCCTCTTCGTTTCATCAGGACTGATGAATGAGAGATGAATGGGAAATGGCCATGTTTGTGAGTACCTCTCTGAAAGATCACAACTTCGAGTACTCCTATGTCTGTGTGTTATGAAAAGCCTCAGTGGTTGTAGATCTATATTTAAATTAGCCTACGTAGTAGCTATGTATTTAAGTTTCTGTAACGGGTGTAAAATAATAGCAAGAAATATCCTTCTAGTTTTAGAAAATGGTCTTTGTAATTTGATAAATCGTCGCTCGTGAGAGGTTGCGTCCCATACAGCAGCTCTTCGTTGTGTTGACAATTGCTTCCAGTCATCAGCAGAGGTCGCTGTTATCCACTCCTTTTTCAAATAAATTCTATTCAATTCAAGGGGCTTTATTGGCATGGGAAACATATGTTTATATTGCCAATGCAAGTGATTTGTGATACTGTGATATTGTCAGTATTGTACTGAGAAATGAATAGTTTCCCTTCGACTGAAGCTCATATATTTACATCATGTCTGAACTGATTGAATAATCAAGTCTAGAATTAAGAATTAGAGTTTGACCTTATTATAGCCTATTTAAAACATGCCAGAAGCTTTTATATATATATATATATATATATATATATATATATATATAATTATATAATTATAGGTTGACAGATTTAAGAAAATTACTTCAATACAACTGTCACAAAAAGTAGCCTTCAACAGCAAAGTGTACATATTCTTTTCATTACGAAATGTTGAGAGTTTTGCCTGAAATCAGCGATTTCAGAGTTTTACAGTGTCCGTATGATAAAATTAGAATACGGATTTAATCGGATCTTTATGGATCACACAGGACATTTATATTTTACCCACTGTTCACTCACACTTCAAAAAGAGTCGTTCTGTAGAGGAAACACACACCTGTTCTATCGACGCGGTAGCGGTTGCGGCTATCTGACGGTTGCTCTGCTATTTGAACTATGTGATTTACTGGCGGACAGCGGCACATAATACACGGGGCTAAAGCGGGTACACCCTCATAATTAGCTGAGGGGGTGGCAGTGGGGGTAGTGGGTGGGAGGTTCTACTGGCGTGACGTAGCAAATTGGCCGTGTCTTTCTTGTTTGGAGACTCGATGCTTTTCTCTCTCCCTCTGATCAGTGGAGGGAGGAGACGAGCTATCACACAGCGGCGGATACCGCGTGCGACTCCGGTAATGACTCTTCCCCGTTCACACCCTACCCGAACCACATGCACACTCAAGCCACTTCACGCATGCTTTTCTCTTTTCCATGTCTATCGCTTGGAACCACACACTGCCCATGATCCCCACCATAAACACTGTTTCTGTTTGTTTGTTTTTTACTTCTTGTGCAAAACAGAGTCATCTCTGTTTTCTCCACCTCTCCGCTCCCTGCTGGATCCCTTCTGGGGGGATAATAACACGACACCATTGAGTCAGCCTACGACCGTAGAGTTCTGGCTCCATTTCGAGGCTGTTCTGAATGACGGGCGGACGGTTCGACTTCGATGATGGAGGAACATACTGCGGAGGGTGGGAGGACGGTAAAGCCCATGGACATGGCATCTGTACCGGGCCAAAAGGCCAGGGCGAGTACTCCGGCTCCTGGTCGCACGGCTTTGAGATAGTGGGGGTGTACACCTGGCCCAGCGGGAATATGTACCATGGCTACTGGTCCCAGGGGAAGCGGCATGGACTGGGAGTAGAAACCAAAGGGAAGTGGATTTACCGCGGTGAGTGGAGTCACGGCTTCAAGGGTCGCTATGGACTCCGACAGAGCCACAATACACCTGCGAGGTACGACGGGACGTGGAGTAACGGGCTACAGGACGGGTATGGGATTGAGACCTACGGCGACGGTGGTAAGATACCCGTTATAGGCTACTGTTATAAAGGATGGACATGTTGTTTTGGAAATTGCGTGTGTATCTCTTTAAACCGCGAACCAGTTGGATCGTCTTGGCGATCTGTTGTGGTTTGTCGTGCGAAGAGGTTCATGCACATAGAGGCCAGATAATGGACATGTGACTGTAGGGTTATTGCAGGTTTATTATAGGGATGTTATTATATCTCCTAACATTTAGACTGATTGGGGATTTTGACTTTAGCTCTATTACGTTAACATGCTCGCCTTGCATGCCTCATAAAAAAATTGATTTAGTCCTATAATAAATAGGTTCCCCATAATTATTTTTGATGGAATAACTTCCTTATTGATTTATTTAAATATAAGCATAATTTCTAGGTTATCTGTGCTAGGTGTACAGGTATCTGACAAAATCAATTATTATGTGAAAGTCAGAATAGGGAATTGGGCCGCAAACCAGAACAGCTTCAATGTGCCTGGCATACATTCTACAAGAGTCTGGAACGCTATTGGATGGATGCTACACCATTATTCAACCTGATCTCAGAACATTTTGTATTATTCTCTATGCAAATCCTAGAAACTCCATGTAGTATGATATGTTGCGTTTTGTATGGTATGTATTCATTTGTGGATGTCCATCACCCATTTCCTACGATATATTACGAATTTGCAAAACTTAAAATTTGTTATGAATTTGCAAAACGTATATATTATGAATTCTAGCTAGGTGGCTAACTTTAGCTAACTGGCTAATGTTAGCTAGGCTAGCAGTTAGGGTTAAGTTTATGTAACAGTATAACTTTAGACCGTCCCCTCACCCATAGCCGGGCGCGAACCAGGGACCCTCTGCACATATCAACAACTGACAACAAAGCATCGTTACCCATCGCTCCACAAAAGCCGCGAACATTGCAGAGCAAGGGGAACTACTACTTCAAGGTCTCAGAGCAAGTGATGTCACCGATTGAAATGCTATTTAGCGCGCACCGCTAACTAAGCTAGCCATTTCACATCCGTTACATTTAGGAGTCGGGTTAATGGGTTAAAGTTAGGGGAAGGGTCAGCTAACATGCCAAGTAGTTGCTAATTAGCTAAAATGCTAAAGTTGTCAGTAACCCTCTATCTTATGTAACCATACCAAAGGTAACATATCTTACTAATTAGTGTCCCGGATTTAAATTACTATGTTACGTCTAGCCTATGAGACCAGGCTGTTCCACGATAAATTCCATTGTTTGGAGTTTTTGTTGATGTCGGTGTAAAACGCTCTCAGGCGTTTCTCCAGAATCTCCCATAAGTGTTCAATCGAGTTGAGATCTGGTGACTGAGACACAAACACAAACACAGACACAAATCAAATCAAATGTATTTATATAGCCCTTCGTACATCAGCTGATATTTCAAAGTGCTCTACAGAAACCCAGCCTAAAACCCCAAACCGCAAGCAATGCAGGTGTAGAAGCACGGTGGCTAGGAAAAACTCCCTAGCAAGGCCAGAACCTAGGAATAAACCTCGAGAGGAACCAGGCTATGAGGGGTGGCCAGTCCTCTTCTGGCTGTGCCGGGTGGAGATTATAACAGAACATGGCCAAGATAATCAAATGTTCATAAATGAGGAGAGTGGTCAAATAATAATAATCACAGTGAACAGGTCAGGGTTCCATAGCCGCAGGCAGAACAGCTGAAACTGGAGCAGCAGCACGGGCAGGTGGACTGGGGACAACAAGGAGTCATCATGTCAGGTAGTCCTGAGGCATGGTCCTAGGGCTCAGGTCCTCCAAGAGAGAGAAAGAAAGAGAGAATGAGAGAATTAGAGAGAGCATTCTTAAATTCACACAGGACACCGGATAAGACAGGAGAAATACTCCAGATGTAACAGACTGACCCTAGCCCCCCGACACAAACAACTGCAGCATAAATACTGGAGGCTGAGACAGGAGGGGTCAGGAGACACTGTGGCCCAATCCAATGACACCCCGGACAGGGCCAAACAGGAAGGATATAACCTCCCCCACTTTGCCAAAGCACAGCCCCCACACCACTAGAAGGATATCTTCAACCACCAACTTACCATCCTGAGACAAGGCCGAGTATAGCCCTCGAAGATCTCCGCCACGGCACAACCCAAGGGGGGGCGCCAACCCAGACAGGAAGACCACGTCAGTGACTCAACCCACTCAAGTGACGCACCCCTCCTAGGGACGGCATGGAAGAGCACCAGTAAGCCAGTGACTCAGCCCCTGTAATAGGGTTAGAGGCAGAGAATCCCAGTGGAAAGAGGGGAACCGGCCAGGCAGAGACAGCAAGGGCGGTTCGTGGCTCCAGAGCCTTTCCGTTCACCTTCCCACTCCTGGGCCAGACTACACTCAATCAATATGACCCACTGAAGAGATGAGTCTTCAGTAAAGACTTAAAGGTTGAGACCGAGTTTCTCACATGGGTAGGCAGACCATTCCATAAAAATTGAGCTTTATGGAAGAAAGCCCTGCCTCCAGCTGTTTGCTCATAAATTCTAGGGACAATTAGTAGGAGGCCTGCGTCTTGTGACCATAGCATACGTGTAGGTATGTACGGCAGGACCAAATCAGAGAGATAGGTAGGAGCAAGCCCATGTAATACTTTGTAGGTTAGCAGTAAAACCTTGAAATCTTCCTTAACAGAATCCAGTGTAGGGAGGCTAGCACTGGAGTATTATGATCAAATTCTTTGGTTCTAGTCAGGATTCTAGAACTAACTGAAGTTTATTTAGTGCTTTATCCACTATTGGTTAGAGCATGTAGAGGCTGGCACTGGAGTAATATGATCAAATGTTTTGGTTCTTGTCAGGATTCTAGAACTAACTGAAGTTTATTTAGTGCTTCATCCACTATTGGTTAGAGCCTGTAGAGGCATTTTTACTGGAGTAATATGATCAAATGTTACATTACAATGTTTTGGTTCTAGTCAGGATTCTAGAACTAACTGAAGTTTATTTCGTGCTTCATCCAGGTAGCCGGAAAGTAAAGCATTGCAGGAGTCTAACCTAGAAGTAACAAAAGCATGGATACATTTTTCTGCAATATTTTTGGACAGAACATTTTGGATTTTTGCAATGTTACGTAGATGGAAAAAAACTGTCCCTGAAACAGTCTTGATATGTTCGTCAAAAGAGAGAGAGAGAGACACACACACACACACACACACACACACACACACACACACACACACACACACACACACACACACACACACACACACACACACACACACACACACACACACACACACACACACACACACACACACACTTTAAACCCCTTGTTCTCTTTTGAGACCCTCTTTCAAAGTCACTGAGATCTCTTCTTCTAACTGGGGTATTTTATACGTGATCCTAAGCATTATGGGATGTTAAGCATTATGGGACTGCTTAATTAACTCAGGAACCTCACCTGTGTGTGTACATCGTATCCCTCATTTACTCAAGTGTTTCCTATAGTTATTACCTGTATAGTCATTTAGAAGAGAGACTTTAGCATTTATCTACGTAAGATAACCATTATATATACGACAGTGTTATTTCAGCCACACCCCACACACCTGACCTGCTGACAGGTGTAGATGGAGATGCCGTCTTTCAAACAGTCAGTTTGTAAGAGTTCGGAGTTCTGATCGGAGTTCTGTTCGGAGTTCTCTTCTTCCCAGAAGAGTGGAGGCTGTTATTGTAGCAATGTTCCAACATCTAGTGGAAAGCCTTCCCAGAAGAGTGGAGGCTGTTATAGCAGCAATGTTCCAACATCTAGTGGAAAGCCTTCCCAGAAGAGTGGAGGCTGTTATTGTAGCAATGTTCCAACATCTAGTGGAAAGCCTTCCCAGAAGAGTGGAGGCTGTTATAGCAGCAATGTTCCAACATCTAGTGGAAAGCCTTCCCAGAAGAGTGGAGGCTGTTATTGTAGCAATGTTCCAACATCTAGTGGAAAGCCTTCCCAGAAGAGTGGAGGCTGTTATAGCAACAATGTTCCTACATCTAGTTGAAAGCCTTCCCAGAAGAGAGGAGGCTGTTATAGCAGCAATATTCCTACATCTAGTTGAAAGCCTTCCCAGAAGAGTGGAGGCTGTTATAGCAACAATGTTCCTACATCTAGTTGAAAGCCTTCCCAGAAGAGAGGAGGCTGTTATAGCAGCAATATTCCTACATCTAGTTGAAAGCCTTCCCAGAAGAGTGGAGGCTGTTATAGCAACAATGTTCCAACATCTAGTGGAAAGCCTTCCCAGAAGAGTGGAGGCTGTTATAGCAACAATGTTCCTACATCTAGTTGAAAGCCTTCCCAGAAGAGTGGAGGCTGTTATAGCAACAATGTTCCTACATCTAGTGGAAAGCCTTCCCAGAAGAGTGGAGGCTGTTATAGCAGCAATGTTCCTACATCTAGTTGAAAGCCTTCCCAGAAGAGTGGAGGCTGTTATAGCAGCAATGTTCCAACATCTAGTGGAAAGCCTTCCCAGGAGAGTGGAGGCTGTTATAGCAGCAATGTTCCAACATCTAGTGGAAAGCCTTCCCAGAAGAGTGGAGGCTGTTATAGCAGCAATGTTCCAACATCTAGTGGAAAGCCTTCCCAGAAGAGTGGAGGATGTTATAGCAGCAATGTTCCTAGATCTAGTGGAAAGCCTTCCCAGAAGAGTGGAGGCTGTTATAGCAGCAATGTTCCAACATCTAGTGGAAAGCCTTCCGAAGGGAGTGGAGGCTGTTATAGCAGCAATGTTCCAACATCTAGTGGAAAGCCTTCCCAGAAGAGTGGAGGATGTTATAGCAGCAATGTTCCTAGATCTAGTGGAAAGCCTTCCCAGAAGAGTGGAGACTGTTATAGCAGCAATGTTCCAACATCTAGTGGAAAGCCTTCCCAGAGGAGTGGAGGCTGTTATAGCAGCAATGTTCCAACATCTACAGGAAAGCCTTCCCAGAAGAGTGGAGGCTATTACAGCAGCAATGTTCCAACATCTAGTGGAAAGCCTTCCCAGAGGAGTGGAGGCTATTATAGCAGCAATGTTCCAACATCTAGAGGAAAGCCTTCCCAGAAGAGTGGAGGCTATTATAGCAGCAATGTTCCAACATCTAGAGGAAAGCCTTCCCAGAGGAGTGGAGGCTATTATAGCAGCAATGTTCCAACATCTAGTGGAAAGCCTTCCCAGAGGAGTGGAGGCTGTTATAGCAGCAATGTTCCAACATCTAATGGAAAGCCTTCCCAGAGGAGTGGAGGCTGTTATAGCAGCAATGTTCCAACATCTAGTGGAAGGCCTTCCCAGAAGAATGGAGGCTGTTATAGCAGCAATGTTCCAACATCTAGTGGAAGGCCTTCCCAGAAGAGTGGAGGCTGTTATAGCAGCAATGTTCCAACATCTTGTGGAAAGCCTTCCCAGAAGAGTAGAGGCTGTTATAGCAGCATTGTTCCAACATCTTGTGGAAAGCCTTCCCAGAAGAGTGGAGGCTGTTATAGCAGCAATGTTCCAACATCTTGTGGAAAGCCTTCCCAGAAGAGTAGAGGCTGTTATAGCAGCATTGTTCCAACATCTAGTGGAAAGCCTTCCCAGAAGAGTGGAGGCTGTTATAGCAGCAAGGGACCAACTCCATATTAATGCCCATGATTTTGGAATTAGATGTTCGTCGAGCAACTGTCCACATACTTTTGGCCATGTAGTGTATGTATTTACCTTCTTTTGCTATGTTAATTCCGCGGCTATGGGTGAGGGTTGGGGTGAGGGTTGGGTTAAGATGTATGTATTTAGGGTGATTGCTGGGGTGAGGGTTTGTGTGAGGGTTGGAGTTGGGTTAAAAGGTATGGATGTTGGGTGAGCGCTGGGGTGAGGGTTGGGTTAAGATGTATGTATTTAGGGTGATTGCTGGGGTGAGGGTTTGTGTGAGGGTTGGAGTTGGGTTTAAAGGTATGGATGTTGGGTGAGGGTTGGGGTGAGGGTTGGAGTTGGGTTTAAAGGTATGGATGTTGGGTGAGGGTTGGGGTGAGGGTTGGAGTTGGGTTAAAAGGTATGGATGTTGGGTGAGCGCTGGGGTGAGGGTTGGGTTAAGAGGTATGTACAGTGCCTTCAGAAAGTATTCGGCCCCCTTGACCTTTTGCCACATTTCAGGCTTCAAACATAAAAATATAAAACTGTATTTTTTTGTGAAGAATCAACAACAAGTGGGACACAATCATGAAGAGGAACGACATTTATTGGATATTTCAAACTTTTTTAACAAATCAAAAACTGAAAAATTCGGCGAAAAAAAAATTGAATAAAGATTTAAAAGCAATTTTTTTCTCTCTTTTCTTCAAAACTTGGTAATTCCCTCAGACGTGGTTAAAACAAGTGTAGAGACGTTTGGTCCATTATCATGTTGCTCCCCAGGTGGCGAAAGCTTCTCTCAACCCCCAGAGACATGTTTTCTCTCAACCCCCAGAGACATGTCTTCTCTCAACCCCCAGAGACATGTCTTCTCTCAAACCCCAGAGACAAGTCTTCTCTCAAAACCCCAGAGACATGTCTTCTCTCAACCCCCAGAGACATGTCTTCTCTCAAAACCCCAGAGACATGTCTTCTCTCAAACCCCAGAGACATGTCTTCTCTCAAAACCCAGAGACATGTCTTCTCTCAAACCCCAGAGACATGTCTTCTCTCAAAACCCAGAGACATGTCTTCTCTCAAAACCCAGAGACATGTCTTCTCTCAACCCCCAGAGACATGTCTTCTCTCAACCCCCAGAGACATGTCTTCTCTCAAAACCCCAGAGACATGTCTTCTCTCAAACCCCAGAGACATGTCTTCTCTCAAAACCCCAGAGACATGTCTTCTCTCAACCCCCAGAGACATGTCTTCTCTCAACCCCCAGAGACATGTCTTCTCTCAAAACCCAGAGACATGTCTTCTCTCAAAACCCAGAGACATGTCTTCTCTCAAACCCCAGAGACATGTCTTCTCTCAACCCCCAGAGACATGTCTTCTCTCAAACCCCAGAGACATGTCTTCTCTCAACCCCCAGAGACATGTCTTCTCTCAAAACCCCAGAGACATGTCTTCTCTCTGTAGTCTCTGGGGGGAGTAGCCTATGATGACTGCATGCACTGACCTTTCAGTTGAAACTCTATAATGTGTTGAAAGCGTTCCACAGGGATGCTGGCCCATGTTGACTCCAATGCTTCCCACAGTTGTATCAAGTTGGCTTGATGTCCTTTGGGTGGTGGACCATTCTTGAAAAAAAACTCTGAATGGCACACATACACAATCCATGTCTCAATTGTCCCCCCCCCCCCTAACCTGTCTCCTCCCTTTCATCTACACTGATTTGAAGTGGATTTAACAAGTGACCTCAATGTGACCTTAATGTTTTGTACACTCAGTGTATATCTGAAGTACTACCAGGTGGGCATCATTCCCATTTAATCCGTAGTAATGTCATGAGCTTGATATTGGGGCGGCAGGGTAGCCTAGTGGTTGGGGCTGCAGGGTAGCCTAGTGGTTGGGGCGGCAGGGTAGCCTAGTGGTTGGGGCGGCAGGGTAGCCTAGTGGTTGGGGCGTCAGGGTAGCCCAGTGGTTGGAGTGGAGGGGCGGCAGGGTAGCCTAGTGGTTGGGGCGGCAGGGTAGCCTAATGGTTGGGGCGGCAGGGTAGCCAAGTGGTTGGGGCGGCAGGGTAGCCTAGTGGTTGGGGCTGCAGGGTAGCCTAGTGGTTGGGGCGGCAGGGTAGCCTAGTGGTTGGGGCGTCAGGGTAGCCCAGTGGTTGGAGTGGAGGGGCGGCAGGGTAGCCTAGTGGTTGGAGTGGAGGGGCGGCAGGGTAGCCTAGTGGTTGGGGCGGCAGGGTAGCCTAATGGTTGGGGCGGCAGGGTAGCCAAGTGGTTGGGGCGGCAGGGTAGCCTAGTGGTTGGGGCTGCAGGGTAGCCTAGTGGTTGGGGCTGCAGGGTAGCCTAGTGGTTGGGGCTGCAGGGTAGCCTAGTGGTTGGGGCTGCAGGGTAGCCTAGTGGTTGGGGCTGCAGGGTAGCCTAGTGGTTGGGGCTGCAGGGTAGACAAGTGGTTGGGGCGTCAGGGTGGCCTAGTGGTTGGGGCGTCAGGGTAGCCTAGTGGTTGGGGCTGCAGGGTAGCCTAGTTGTTGGGGCTGCAGGGTAGCCTAGTGGTTGGGGTGGCAGGGTAGACAAGTGGTTGGGGCTGCAGGGTAGCCTCGTGGTTAGAGCGTTGGACTAGTAACCAGAAGGTTGCAAGTTCAAATCCCAGAGCTGACAAGGTACAAATCTGTTGTTCTGCCCCTGAACAGGCTGTTAACCCACTGTTCCTAGGCTGTCATTGAAAATAAGAATTTGTTCTTTAACTGACTTGCCTAGTAAAATAAATAAATAAATATTGTTGTCGGGAATTAGTATCTTAGTTGAGACAGTTTCTTTCTGTGGTTTTTATTTATTACTCTTAAAATCAATCAACCAACCAACCAATCGAGTAATCAATCAACCAGCCAACCAATCGAGTAATCAATCAACCAACCAACCAATCGATCTATTCACCCCAGATGTGTCCTGTCTCTCCTCCAGGTTCATATCAGGGCCAGTGGATGGGTGGGATGCGGCATGGATATGGCGTGCGCCAGAGTGTTCCGTACGGCATGGCCACTGTGATCCAGTCCCCACTACGTACCTCCTTGGCATCCCTGCGCTCCGAGCAGAGTAACGGCTCCGTGCTCCAGGATCTCTCCGGTGACACGCCCGCCGGCGGCCGCGGCGGGTTCGTCCTCAACTTCCACTCGGACGGCGAAGTGGTCACCGGGAAGAAGAAGAAGGGTCTGTTCCGCCACGGGTCGCTGTTCGGGAGCCTCCGTCGGCTACACAAGTCTGAATCGAAGTCGTCCATCTCCAGCAAGAGGAGTTCGGCACGCAGCGACGCCGCTATGAGCCACATCAGCTCCTCCGACGCGGACGCCAACTCCACTGTCTCCCTGGGCGACGGAGAGCTGCCGGAAGAGGACTTGGTATTGGAGGATCACGTGGACGCCACCACCACCGAGACGTACATGGGGGAGTGGCTGAACGACAAGCGCAACGGGTTCGGCGTCAGCGAACGTTCCAACGGGATGAAGTACGAGGGGGAGTGGCTGAACAACAAGCGCCACGGCTACGGGTGCACTACCTTCCCCGAGGGGAACAAGGAAGAAGGGAAGTACAAGAATAACGTGTTGGTTCGTGGAATAAGGAAGCAGCTGATCCCGCTAAAGAACCCCAAAACCAAAGAGAAGGTGGACCGGGCCGTGGAGGGGGCGCGGAGGGCAGGGGCCATCGCCAGGACGAAAGTGGAAATAGCAGCTTCCAGGTAGGTCCCTGGGGATGTGGGGCGTGTGGGTGTGCATGTGTGAGAGAGAGAGAATGACAGAATGAGTGTTCCACCTGTAAATACACACTCTATGCAGCATTCAGATACACAAGGTCAAAGCCCTTCCTACTTTCCCATTCTGCCTGATATGACTGATATCACTAGAGTTGGGATTGAAGACCAGCCTTCTAGAAAAGCAGTCTCATGACAGTGGGCCCTAATGTTCATTCACTATCGTTATCACCATCTAGTGGGCCCTAATGTTCATTCATCATCGTTATCACCATCTAGTGGGCCCTAATGTTCATTCATCATCATTATCACCATCTAGTGGGCCCTAATGTTCATTCACTATCGTTATCACCATCTAGTGGGCCCTAATGTTCATTCACTATCGTTATCACCATCTAGTGGGCCCTAATGTTCATTCACTATCTAGGGGGCCCTAATGTTCATTCACTATCTAGTGGGCCCTAATGTTCATTCACCATCTAGTGGGCCCTAATGTTTATTCACCATCTAGTGGGCCCTAATGTTCATTCACCATCTAGTGGGCCCTAATGTTCATTCACCATCTAGTGGGCCCTAATGTTCATTCATCATCGTTATCACCATCTAGTGGGCCCTAATGTTTATTCACCATCTAGTGGGCCCTAATGTTCATTCACCATCTAGTGGGCCCTAATGTTCATTCATCATCGTTATCACCATCTAGTGGGCCCTAATGTTCATTCACCATTGTTATCACCATCTAGTGGGCCCTAATGTTCATTCACCATCACCAACCAGTGCTTCTGTGTGATGCCACCAGTTTATTAGTCCTTGTGTGTGTGAGTGTGTGTGCGCTCTTTGTGTTCTATGCTTCTATCCTCTCATATCACATACAGTGTTTCACCTGTGTTAACTTAGCAGAGGCAGGCAGCCTGATTTAGGTAAATTCTGGGCCATGCCAAGTTTATCTGGTGTGCCGTATAACGATAGACACACACACACGCACCTACCCAGGGACAGGCACCCAGGGACAGGCACCCAGGGACAGGCATCCAGGGACAGGCACCCAGGGACAGGCACCCAGGGACAGGCATCCAGGGACAGGCACCCAGGGACAGGTATACAGGGACAGGCACCCAGGGACAGGTATACAGGGACAGGCACCCAGGGACAGGCACCCAGGGACAGGCACCCAGGGACAGGCACCCAGGGACAGGCACCCAGGGACAGGCATCCAGGGACAGGCACCCAGGGACAGGCACCCAGGGACAGGCATCCAGGGACAGGCACCCAGGGACAGGTACCCAGGGACAGGCACCCAGGGACAGGCACCCAGGGACAGGCACCCAGGGACAGGCACCCAGGGACAGGTATACAGGGACAGGCACCCAGGGACAGGTACCCAGGGACAGGCACCCAGGGACAGGTATACAGGGACAGGCACCCAGGGACAGGCATCCAGGGACAGGCACCCAGGGACAGGCACCCAGGGACAGGCACCCAGGGACAGGCACCCAGGGACAGGTATACAGGGACAGGCACCCAGGGACAGGCACCCAGGGACAGGCACCCAGGGACAGGTACCCAGGGACAGGCACCCAGGGACAGGTACCCAGGGACAGGTATACAGGGACAGGCATCCAGGGACAGGCACCCAGGGACAGGCACCCAGGGACAGGCATCCAGGGACAGGTATACAGGGACAGGCACCCAGGGACAGGCACCCAGGGACAGGAACCCAGGGACAGGCATCCAGGGACAGGCACCCAGGGACAGGTATACAGGGACAGGCACCCAGGGACAGGCACCCAGGGACAGGCATCCAGGGACAGGCACCCAGGGACAGGTATACAGGGACAGGCACCCAGGGACAGGCACCCAGGGACAGGTATACAGGGACAGGCACCCAGGGACAGGCACCCAGGGACGGGCACCCAGGGACAGGTATACAGGGACAGGCACCCAGGGACAGGCACCCAGGGACAGGCACCCAGGGACAGGCACCCAGGGACAGGTATACAGGGACAGGCACCCAGGGACAGGTATACAGGGACAGGCACCCAGGGACAGGTACCCAGGGACAGGCACCCAGGGACAGGTATACAGGGACAGGCACCCAGGGACAGGCACCCAGGGACAGGCATCCAGGGACAGGCACCCAGGGACAGGTACCCAGGGACAGGCACCCAGGGACAGGCACCCAGGGACAGGTATACAGGGACAGGCACCCAGGGACAGGCACCCAGGGACAGGTATACAGGGACAGGCACCCAGGGACAGGCACCCAGGGACAGGCATCCAGGGACAGGCACCCAGGGACAGGTACCCAGGGACAGGCACCCAGGGACAGGCACCCAGGGACAGGCACCCAGGGACAGGCACCCAGGGACAGGCATCCAGGGACAGGCACCCAGGGACAGGCACCCAGGGACAGGCACCCAGGGACAGGCACCCAGGGACAGGCATCCAGGGACAGGCACCCAGGGACAGGCACCCAGGGACAGGCACCCAGGGACAGGTATACAGGGACAGGTATACAGGGACAGGCACCCAGGGACAGGCACCCAGGGACAGGCACCCAGGGACAGGTATACAGGGACAGGTATACAGGGACAGGCATCCAGGGACAGGCACCCAGGGACAGGCACCCAGGGACAGGCACCCAGGGACAGGCACCCAGGGACAGGTACCCAGGGACAGGCACCCAGGGACAGGTATACAGGGACAGGCACCCAGGGACAGGCACCCAGGGACAGGCACCCAGGGACAGGCACCCAGGGACAGGCACCCAGGGACAGGCACCCAGGGACAGGCACCCAGGGACAGGCACCCAGGGACAGGCACCCAGGGACAGGTACCCAGGGACAGGCACCCAGGGACAGGTATACAGGGACAGGCACCCAGGGACAGGTATACAGGGACAGGCACCCAGGGACAGGTACCCAGGGACAGGCACCCAGGGACAGGTATACAGGGACAGGCACCCAGGGACAGGCACCCAGGGACAGGCATCCAGGGACAGGCACCCAGGGACAGGTACCCAGGGACAGGCACCCAGGGACAGGCACCCAGGGACAGGTATACAGGGACAGGCACCCAGGGACAGGCACCCAGGGACAGGTATACAGGGACAGGCACCCAGGGACAGGCACCCAGGGACAGGCATCCAGGGACAGGCACCCAGGGACAGGTACCCAGGGACAGGCACCCAGGGACAGGCACCCAGGGACAGGCACCCAGGGACAGGCACCCAGGGACAGGCATCCAGGGACAGGCACCCAGGGACAGGCACCCAGGGACAGGCACCCAGGGACAGGCACCCAGGGACAGGCATCCAGGGACAGGCACCCAGGGACAGGCACCCAGGGACAGGCACCCAGGGACAGGTATACAGGGACAGGTATACAGGGACAGGCACCCAGGGACAGGCACCCAGGGACAGGCACCCAGGGACAGGTATACAGGGACAGGTATACAGGGACAGGCATCCAGGGACAGGCACCCAGGGACAGGCACCCAGGGACAGGCACCCAGGGACAGGCACCCAGGGACAGGCACCCAGGGACAGGTACCCAGGGACAGGCACCCAGGGACAGGTATACAGGGACAGGCACCCAGGGACAGGCACCCAGGGACAGGCACCCAGGGACAGGCACCCAGGGACAGGCACCCAGGGACAGGCACCCAGGGACAGGCACCCAGGGACAGGCACCCAGGGACAGGCACCCAGGGACAGGTACCCAGGGACAGGCACCCAGGGACAGGTATACAGGGACAGGCACCCAGGGACAGGCACCCAGGGACAGGCACCCAGGGACAGGCACCCAGGGACAGGCACCCAGGGACAGGTACCCAGGGACAGGTATACAGGGACAGGCACCCAGGGACAGGTACCCAGGGACAGGCACCCAGGGACAGGTATACAGGGACAGGCACCCAGGGACAGGCATCCAGGGACAGGCACCCAGGGACAGGCACCCAGGGACAGGCATTCAGGGACAGGCACCCAGGGACAGGTACCCAGGGACAGGCACCCAGGGACAGGTACCCAGGGACAGGCACCCAGGGACAGGTATACAGGGACAGGCACCCAGGGACAGGCACCCAGGGACAGGCACCCAGGGACAGGTACCCAGGGACAGGCACCCAGGGACAGGTATACAGGGACAGGCACCCAGGGACAGGCACCCAGGGACAGGCATCCAGGGACAGGCACCCAGGGACAGGTACCCAGGGACAGGCACCCAGGGACAGGCATCCAGGGGAGAGCAGGTGTTCTGGATGTGACCTTTTCATGGGCGGCACATCCCAATGGCAACCTGTTCCCTATATAGTGCACACTACTTTTGACCAGAGCTTCCTATAGGCTCCTTAGTCTAAAGTAGTGCACTACATAGGGAATAGGGTGCCATTTATGACGCTGACAGTACATCTCTCCTTTTCCCTTCAGAAGACTGATTACTGTTTGGCGGTTTAGCAAATATGTGCTGCGTAGAGTTGTGTCATCACAAACCTACTCAATATTTGTAACGGTATGTGTTCTACCGCCAAGACTTAACTTTCACAGTCATTCTTTCAGTAGTATTATAGGTAGTAGATAGAGAATGTGTGAGAGAGTCAGAATATGTAGAGACTGAGAGAGAGTCAACAGAATATATAGAGACTGAGAGAGAGTCAGAATATATAGAGACTGAGAGAGAGTCAGAATATGTAGAGACTGAGAGAGAGTCAACAGAATATATAGAGACTGAGAGAGAGTCAGAATATATAGAGACTGAGAGAGAGTCAGAATATATAGACTGAGAGAGAGTCAGAATATATAGAGACTGAGAGAGAGTCAAAAGAATATATAGAGACTGAGAGAGAGTCAACAGAATATATAGAGACTGAGAGAGAGTCAACAGAATATATAGAGACTGAGAGAGTCAACAGAATATATAGAGACTGAGAGAGAGTCAGAATATATAGAGACTGTGTGAGAAAGTCAGAATATATAGAGACTGAGAGAGAGTCAGAATATATAGAGACTGAGAGAGAGTCAGAATATATAGAGACTGAGAGAGAGTCAACAGAATATATAGAGACTGAGAGAGAGTCAGAATATATAGAGACTGAGGGAGAGAGTCAGAATATATAGAGACTGAGAGAGAGTCAGAATATATAGACTGAGAGAGAGTCAGAATATATAGAGACAGAGAGAGAGTCAACAGAATATATAGAGACTGAGAGAGAGTCAACAGAATATATAGAGACTGAGAGAAAGTCAACAGAATATATAGAGACTGAGAGAGAGTCAACAGAATATATAGAGACTGAGAAAGAGAGTCAACAGAATATATAGAGACTGAGAAAGAGAGTCAACAGAATATATAGAGACTGAGAGAGAGTCAACAGAATATATAGAGACAGAGAGAGTCAACACAATATATAGAGACTGAGAGAGTGTCAACACAATATATAGAGACTGTGTGAGAGTGTCAGAATATATAGAGACAGAGAGAGAGTCAACAGAATATATAGAGACTGAGATAGAGAGTCAACAGAATATATAGAGACTGAGAGAGAGTCAACAGAATATATAGAGACTGAGAAAGAGAGTCAACAGAATATATAGAGACTGAGAAAGAGAGTCAACAGAATATATAGTGACTGAGAGAGAGTCAACAGAATATATAGATACTGAGAGAGAGTCAGAATATATAGTGACTGAGAGCGAGTCAACAGAATATATAGAGACTGAGAGCGAGTCAACAGAATATATAGAGACTGAGAGGGAGTCAACAGAATATATAGACTGAGAGAGAGTCAGAATATATAGAGACTGAGAGAGAGTCAACAGAATATATAGAGACTGAGAGAGAGTCAACAGAATATATAGAGACTGAGAGAGAGTCAGAATATATAGAGACTGAGAGAGTCAACAGAATATATAGAGACTGAGAGAGAGTCAACAGAATATATAGTAACTGAGAGAGAGTCAGAATATATAGAGACTGAGAGAGAGTCAGAATATATAGAGACTGAGAGAGAGTCAGAATATATAGAGACTGAGAGAGAGTCAGAATATATAGAGACTGAGAGAGAGTCAACGGAATATATAGAGACAGAGAGAGTCAACACAATATATAGAGACTGAGAGAGTGTCAACACAATATATAGAGACTGTGTGAGAGAGTCAGAATATATAGAGACAGAGAGAGAGTCAACAGAATATATAGAGACTGAGATAGAGAGTCAACAGAATATATAGAGACTGAGAGAGAGTCAACAGAATATATAGAGACTGAGAAAGAGAGTCAACAGAATATATAGAGACTGAGAAAGAGAGTCAACAGAATATATAGTGACTGAGAGAGAGTCAACAGAATATATAGAGACTGAGAGAGAGTCAGAATATATAGTGACTGAGAGCGAGTCAACAGAATATATAGAGACTGAGAGCGAGTCAACAGAATTTATAGAGACAGAGAGAGTCAACAGAATATATAGAGACTGAGAGAGAGTCAACAGAATATATAGTAACTGAGAGAGAGTCAGAATATATAGAGACTGAGAGAGAGTCGGAATATATAGAGACTGAGAGAGAGTCAGAATATATAGAGACTGAGAGAGAGTCAACAGAATATATAGAGACTGAGAGAGAGTCAACGGAATATATAGAGACAGAGAGAGTCAACACAATATATAGAGACTGAGAGAGTGTCAACACAATATATAGAGACTGTGTGAGAGAGTCAGAATATATAGAGACAGAGAGAGAGTCAACAGAATATATAGAGACTGAGATAGAGAGTCAACGGAATATATAGAGACTGAGAGAGAGTCAACAGAATATATAGAGACTGAGAGAGAGTCAGAATATATAGAGACTGAGAGAGAGTCAGAATATATAGAGACTGAGAGAGAGTCAGAATATGTAGAGACTGAGAGAGAGTCAACAGAATATATAGAGACTGAGAGAGAGTCAGAATATATAGAGACTGAGAGAGAGTCAGAATATATAGACTGAGAGAGAGTCAGAATATATAGAGACTGAGAGAGAGTCAAAAGAATATATAGAGACTGAGAGAGAGTCAACAGAATATATAGAGACTGAGAGAGAGTCAACAGAATATATAGAGACTGAGAGAGTCAACAGAATATATAGAGACTGAGAGAGAGTCAGAATATATAGAGACTGTGTGAGAAAGTCAGAATATATAGAGACTGAGAGAGAGTCAGAATATATAGAGACTGAGAGAGAGTCAGAATATATAGAGACTGAGAGAGAGTCAACAGAATATATAGAGACTGAGAGAGAGTCAGAATATATAGAGACTGAGGGAGAGAGTCAGAATATATAGAGACTGAGAGAGAGTCAGAATATATAGACTGAGAGAGAGTCAGAATATATAGAGACAGAGAGAGAGTCAACAGAATATATAGAGACTGAGAGAGAGTCAACAGAATATGTAGAGACTGAGAGAGAGTCAACAGAATATATAGAGACTGAGAGAGAGTCAGAATATATAGAGACTGAGAGAGAGTCAGAATATATAGACTGAGAGAGAGTCAGAATATATAGAGACTGAGAGAGAGTCAAAAGAATATATAGAGACTGAGAGAGAGTCAACAGAATATATAGAGACTGAGAGAGAGTCAACAGAATATATAGAGACTGAGAGAGTCAACAGAATATATAGAGACTGAGAGAGAGTCAGAATATATAGAGACTGTGTGAGAAAGTCAGAATATATAGAGACTGAGAGAGAGTCAGAATATATAGAGACTGAGAGAGAGTCAGAATATATAGAGACTGAGAGAGAGTCAACAGAATATATAGAGACTGAGAGAGAGTCAGAATATATAGAGACTGAGGGAGAGAGTCAGAATATATAGAGACTGAGAGAGAGTCAGAATATATAGACTGAGAGAGAGTCAGAATATATAGAGACAGAGAGAGAGTCAACAGAATATATAGAGACTGAGAGAGAGTCAACAGAATATATAGAGACTGAGAGAAAGTCAACAGAATATATAGAGACTGAGAGAGAGTCAACAGAATATATAGAGACTGAGAAAGAGAGTCAACAGAATATATAGAGACTGAGAAAGAGAGTCAACAGAATATATAGAGACTGAGAGAGAGTCAACAGAATATATAGAGACAGAGAGAGTCAACACAATATATAGAGACTGAGAGAGTGTCAACACAATATATAGAGACTGTGTGAGAGTGTCAGAATATATAGAGACAGAGAGAGAGTCAACAGAATATATAGAGACTGAGATAGAGAGTCAACAGAATATATAGAGACTGAGAGAGAGTCAACAGAATATATAGAGACTGAGAAAGAGAGTCAACAGAATATATAGAGACTGAGAAAGAGAGTCAACAGAATATATAGTGACTGAGAGAGAGTCAACAGAATATATAGATACTGAGAGAGAGTCAGAATATATAGTGACTGAGAGCGAGTCAACAGAATATATAGAGACTGAGAGCGAGTCAACAGAATATATAGAGACTGAGAGGGAGTCAACAGAATATATAGACTGAGAGAGAGTCAGAATATATAGAGACTGAGAGAGAGTCAACAGAATATATAGAGACTGAGAGAGAGTCAACAGAATATATAGAGACTGAGAGAGAGTCAGAATATATAGAGACTGAGAGAGTCAACAGAATATATAGAGACTGAGAGAGAGTCAACAGAATATATAGTAACTGAGAGAGAGTCAGAATATATAGAGACTGAGAGAGAGTCAGAATATATAGAGACTGAGAGAGAGTCAGAATATATAGAGACTGAGAGAGAGTCAGAATATATAGAGACTGCGAGAGAGTCAACGGAATATATAGAGACAGAGAGAGTCAACACAATATATAGAGACTGAGAGAGTGTCAACACAATATATAGAGACTGTGTGAGAGAGTCAGAATATATAGAGACAGAGAGAGAGTCAACAGAATATATAGAGACTGAGATAGAGAGTCAACAGAATATATAGAGACTGAGAGAGAGTCAACAGAATATATAGAGACTGAGAAAGAGAGTCAACAGAATATATAGAGACTGAGAAAGAGAGTCAACAGAATATATAGTGACTGAGAGAGAGTCAACAGAATATATAGAGACTGAGAGAGAGTCAGAATATATAGTGACTGAGAGCGAGTCAACAGAATATATAGAGACTGAGAGCGAGTCAACAGAATTTATAGAGACAGAGAGAGTCAACAGAATATATAGAGACTGAGAGAGAGTCAACAGAATATATAGTAACTGAGAGAGAGTCAGAATATATAGAGACTGAGAGAGAGTCGGAATATATAGAGACTGAGAGAGAGTCAGAATATATAGAGACTGAGAGAGAGTCAACAGAATATATAGAGACTGAGAGAGAGTCAACGGAATATATAGAGACAGAGAGAGTCAACACAATATATAGAGACTGAGAGAGTGTCAACACAATATATAGAGACTGTGTGAGAGAGTCAGAATATATAGAGACAGAGAGAGAGTCAACAGAATATATAGAGACTGAGATAGAGAGTCAACGGAATATATAGAGACTGAGAGAGAGTCAACAGAATATATATATACTGAGAGAGTCAGAATATATAGAGACTGAGAGAGAGTCAGAATATACAGAGACTTAGAAGAGAGTCAGAATATATATATATACTGAGAGAGAGTCAGAATATATAGAGACTGAGAGAGAGTCAGAATATATAGAGACTGAGAGAGAGTCAGAATATATAGAGACTAAGAGAGAGTCAGAATATATAGAGACTGAGAGAGAGTCAGAATATATAGAGATTGAGAGAGAGTCAGAATATATAGAGACTGAGAGAGTCAGAATATATAGAGACTGAGAGAGAGTCAGAATATATAGACTGAGAGAGAGTCAACAGAATATATAGAGACTGAGAGAGAGTCAGAATATATAGAGACTGAGAGAGAGTCAGAATATATAGAGACTGAGAGAGAGTCAGAATATATAGAGACTGAGAGAGAGTCAACAGAATATATAGAGACTGAGAGTCAACAGAATATATAGAGACTGAGAGAGAGTCAACAGAATATATAGTAACTGAGAGAGAGTCAGAATATATAGAGACTGAGAGAGAGTCGGAATATATAGAGACTGAGAGAGAGTCAGAATATATAGAGACTGAGAGAGAGTCAACAGAATATATAGAGACTGAGAGAGAGTCAACGGAATATATAGAGACAGAGAGAGTCAACACAATATATAGAGACTGAGAGAGTGTCAACACAATATATAGAGACTGTGTGAGAGAGTCAGAATATATAGAGACAGAGAGAGAGTCAACAGAATATATAGAGACTGAGATAGAGAGTCAACGGAATATATAGAGACTGAGAGAGAGTCAACAGAATATATAGAGACTGAGAAAGAGAGTCAACAGAATATATAGAGACTGAGAAAGAGTGTCAACAGAATATATAGTGACTGAGAGAGAGTCAACAGAATATATAGAGACTGAGAGAGAGTCAGAATATATAGTGACTGAGAGCGAGTCAACAGAATATATAGAGACTGAGAGCGAGTCAACAGAATATATAGAGACAGAGAGAGTCAACAGAATATATAGAGACTTAGAGAGTCAGAATATATAGAGACTGAGAGAGAGAGTCAACAGAATATATAGAGACTGAGAGAGAGTCAACAGAATATATAGAGACTGAGAAAGAGAGTCAACAGAATATATAGAGACTGAGAAAGAGAGTCAACAGAATATATAGAGACTGAGAGAGTCAGCAGAATATATAGAGACTGAGAGAGTCAACACAATATATAGTGACTGAGAGAGAGTCAACAGAATATATAGAGACTGAGAAAGAGAGTCAACAGAATATATAGAGACTGAGAGAGAGTCAACAGAATATATAGAGACTGAGAGAGAGTCAACAGAATATATAGAGACTGAGAAAGAGAGTCAACAGAATATATAGAGACTGAGAAAGAGAGTCAACACAATATATAGTGACTGAGAGCGAGTCAACAGAATATATAGAGACTGAGAGCGAGTCAATAGAATATATAGAGACTGAGAGAGAGTCAACAGAATATATAGAGACTGAGAGAGTCAGAATATATAGAGACTGAGAGAGAGAGTCAACAGAATATATAGAGACTGAGAAAGAGAGTCAACAGAATATATAGAGACTGAGAGAGTCAACAGAATATATAGAGACTGAGAGAGTCAACAGAATATATAGAGACTTAGAGAGTCAGAATATATAGAGACTGAGAGAGAGAGTCAACAGAATATATAGAGACTGAGAGAGAGTCAACAGAATATATAGAGACTGAGAAAGAGAGTCAACAGAATATATAGAGACTGAGAAAGAGAGTCAACAGAATATATAGAGACTGAGAGAGTCAGCAGAATATATAGAGACTGAGAGAGTCAACACAATATATAGTGACTGAGAGAGAGTCAACAGAATATATAGAGACTGAGAAAGAGAGTCAACAGAATATATAGAGACTGAGAGAGAGTCAACAGAATATATAGAGACTGAGAGAGAGTCAACAGAATATATAGAGACTGAGAAAGAGAGTCAACAGAATATATAGAGACTGAGAAAGAGAGTCAACACAATATATAGTGACTGAGAGCGAGTCAACAGAATATATAGAGACTGAGAGCGAGTCAATAGAATATATAGAGACTGAGAGAGAGTCAACAGAATATATAGAGACTGAGAGAGTCAGAATATATAGAGACTGAGAGAGAGAGTCAACAGAATATATAGAGACTGAGAAAGAGAGTCAACAGAATATATAGAGACTGAGAGAGTCAACAGAATATATAGAGACTGAGAGAGAGTCAACAGAATATATAGAGACTGAGAAAGAGAGTCAACAGAATATATAGAGACTGAGAAAGAGAGTCAACACAATATATAGTGACTGAGAGTCAACAGAATATATAGAGACTGAGAGAGTCAACACAATATATAGTGACTGAGAGTCAACAGAATATATAGAGACTGAGAAAGAGAGTCAACAGAATATATAGAGACTAAGAGAGTCAACACAATATATAGTGACTGAGAGTCAACAGAATATATAGAGACTGAGAGAGAGTCAACAGAATATATAGAGACAGAGAGAGAGTCAACAGAATATATAGAGACTGAGAGAGAGTCAACAGAATATATAGAGACTGAGAGAGAGTCAACAGAATATATAGAGACTGAGAGAGAGTCAACAGAATATATAGAGACTGAGAAAGAGAGTCAACAGAATATATAGAGACTGAGAAAGAGAGTCAACAGAATATATAGAGACTGAGAGAGAGTCAACAGAATATATAGAGACAGAGAGAGTCAACACAATATATAGAGACTGAGAGAGTGTCAACACAATATATAGAGACTGTGTGAGAGTATCAGAATATATAGAGACAGAGAGAGAGTCAACAGAATATATAGAGACTGAGATAGAGAGTCAACAGAATATATAGAGACTGAGAGAGAGTCAACAGAATATATAGAGACTGAGAAAGAGAGTCAACAGAATATATAGAGACTGAGAAAGAGAGTCAACAGAATATATAGTGACTGAGAGAGAGTCAACAGAATATATAGATACTGAGAGAGAGTCAGAATATATAGTGACTGAGAGCGAGTCAACAGAATATATAGAGACTGAGAGCGAGTCAACAGAATATATAGAGACTGAGAGGGAGTCAACAGAATATATAGACTGAGAGAGAGTCAGAATATATAGAGACTGAGAGAGAGTCAACAGAATATATAGAGACTGAGAGAGAGTCAACAGAATATATAGAGACTGAGAAAGAGAGTCAACAGAATATATAGAGACTGAGAGAGAGTCAACAGAATATATAGAGACTGAGAAAGAGAGTCAACAGAATATATAGAGACTGAGAGAGTCATAATATATAGAGACTGAGAGAGAGTCAACAGAATATATAGAGACTGAGAGAGAAAAAGTTAACAAGCTGTGGACACATTTTTGCGGATGACAGTATTTTATTTAAGGACATGGACATAGCTGATGTGGATACCCATAACACCTTTCTTCAGGCGACTTGTGTTTATAGCCAGGAGTTTTTCCTGCCTGACATCACCAGAAAAAACTATGGGACAGGTTTTTCCTGTACTGCTTATAATCATGTTGTAAATAGCTTTGTGATGTGATTCAGTGTTATAACCAGTCTTTATGAACACTGTGGTTATGTAAACATCACTATGTAGTAGCTAGAGGACAGAGTGTTATAACCAGCCTTTATAAACACTGTGGCTAGTTAGTGGTTATGTAAATGTCACTATGTAGTAGCTAGCTGACAGTGTTATAACCAGCATTTATAAACACTGTGGCTAGTTAGTGGTTATGTAAACGTCACTATGTAGTAGCTAGAGGACAGAGTGTTATAACCAGCCTTTATAAACACTGTGGCTAGTTAGTGGTTATGTAAACATCACTATGTAGTAGCTAGCTGACAGAGTGTTATAACCAGCCTTTATAAACACTGTGGCTAGTTAGTGGTTATGTAAACATCACTATGTAGTAGCTAGCTGACAGAGTGTTATAACCAGCCTTTATAAACACTGTGGCTCGTTAGTGGTTATGTAAACGTCACTATGTAGTAGCTAGAGGACAGAGTGTTATAACCAGCCTTTATAAACACTGTGGCTAGTTAGTGGTTATGTAAACGTCACTATGTAGTAGCTAGAGGACAGAGTGTTATAACCAGCCTTCATAAACACTGTGGCTAGTTAGTGGTTATGTAAACGTCACTATGTAGTAGCTAGCTGACAGTGTTATAACCAGCCTTTATAAACACTGTGGCTAGTTAGTGGTTATGTAAACATCACTATGTAGTAGCTAGAGGACAGAGTGTTATAACCAGCCTTTATAAACACTGTGGCTAGTTAGTGGTTATGTAAACGTCACTATGTAGTAGCTAGAGGACAGAGTGTTATAACCAGCCTTTATAAACACTGTGGCTAGTTAGTGGTTATGTAAACATCACTATGTAGTAGCTAGCTGACAGAGTGTTATAACCAGCCTTTATAAACACTGTGGCTAGTTAGTGGTTATGTAAACATCACTATGTAGTAGCTAGCTGACAGAGTGTTATAACCAGCCTTTATAAACACTGTGGCTAGTTAGTGGTTATGTAAACATCACTATGTAGTAGCTAGCTGACAGTGTTATAACCAGCCTTTATAAACACTGTGGCTAGTTAGTGGTTATGTAAACATCACTATGTAGTAACTAGCTGACAGACATGCTGTGGTATTGATCAGTAGAGGTGATCTGATTTCATTGTCCTGGAATAGCCTGAGTGGATCCAGAGAGAGGAAGAGGAGAGGCAACCAACTGACAGAGGAGAGGGAGAGAAAGAGGAGAGGAAACCAACTGACAGAGGAGAGGGAGAGAAAGAGGAGAGGAAACCAACTGACAGAGGAGAGGAAACCAACTGACAGAGGAGAGGAAACCAACTGACAGAGGAGAGGGAGAGAAAGAGGAGAGGAAACCAACTGACAGAGGAGAGGAAACCAACTGACAGAGGAGAGGGAGAGAAAGAGGAGAGGAAATGGGGATGAGAATGGATTCAGTCAAATGGAGAGGAGTTAATTTGCTGAGCAGGAGAAGGAGGTCAAGGGAGGGATAGATAGATTGGGGAGTCTGGATGGACAGAAGTAGTGTGATAACAGAAAGGAGAGGACAGACACACCCAACACAAACACACACACACATACCCAACACAAACACACACAAACACACACCCAACACACACCCAACACAAACGCACACACACACCCACCCAACACAAACACACACACACCAAACAACAAACACACACACGCACACACCCAACACACACCCAACACAAACACACACACACACACCCAACACAAACACACACACACACCCAACACAAACACACACACAACCAACACAAACACACACACACCCAACACAAACAAACACAAACACACACACACACACAAACACACACACCACAAACACTCACACTACTCTATGAGAAAGCAGGCCTCAACGAGCCGTCCAATCATCCCCTGGGGCAGAGCTAATGACCTCATTGTCTTGAACAGCCAATCAATAGCCTAGCCTGATGCTGGTGTAGAGTCCTCTGTGGTGCCAGCTTCCAGGACCAGTCTGTGTGTCTGTGTGTTTATGTGTCTCCTAGGTTAATGTGTCGGTGAGTTTCCTCATTCACAGACTAAGCCTTCAGCCTTATCTCCACAGAAGGAACCTCTCTTGGAAAGGTCATTACAGCCAACAGGCTGTGCAACTGTCTGAGTATGAATGGGAGGTGTGGCGTGGTGTGGCATGGTCTCTGAACAGAGATAAGTGCTGTGCTGGCCGGCATTCCTCTCCTTCAAGACTAGTAGAGAGAGGAGCAGAGAGAGAGAGGAGCAGAGAGAGAGAGGAGCAGAGAGAGAGAGGAGCAGAGAGAGAGAGGAGCAGAGAGAGAGAGAGGAGCAGAGAGAGAGAGGAGCAGAGAGAGAGTGGAGCAGAGAGAGAGAGAAGCAGAGAGAGAGAAAGAAGCAGAGAGAGAGAGAGGAGCAGAGAGAGAGAGAGGAGCAGAGAGAGAGAGGAGCAGAGAGAGAGAGGAGCAGAGAGAGAGAGAGGAGCAGAGAGAGAGAGAGGAGCAGAGAGAGAGGAGCAGAGAGAGAGAGAGGAGCAGAGAGAGAGAGAGGAGCAGAGAGGGAGAGAAGCAGAGAGAGAGAGGAGCAGAGAGAGAGAGGAGCAGAGAGAGAGAGGAGCAGAGAGAGAGAGGAGCAGAGAGAGAGAGGAGCAGAGAGAGAGAGAGGAGCAGAGAGAGAGAGGAGCAGAGAGAGAGAGAGGAGCAGAGAGAGAGAGGTGCAGAGAGAGAGAGGAGCAGAGAGAGAGAGAGGAGCAGAGAGAGAGAAGCAGAGAGAGAGAGGAGCAGAGGAGCAGAGAGAGAGAAACACAGAGAGTACACAGCGGCAGAATACCTGACCACTGTGACTGACCCAAAATTAAGGAAAGCTTTGACTATGTACAGACTCAGCGAGCATAGCCTTGCTATTGAGAAAGGCCGCCGTAGGCAGACATGGCTCTCAAGAGAAGACAGGCTATGTGCTCACTGCCCACAAAATGAGGTGGAAACTGAGCTGCACTTCCTAACCTCCTGCCCAATGTATGACCATATTAGAGAGACATATTTCCGTCAGATTACACAGATCCACAAAGAATTCGAAAACAAATCCAATTTTGAAAAACTCCCATATCTACTGGGTGAAATTCCACAGTGTGCCATCACAGCAGCAAGATTTGTGACCTGTTGCCATGAGAAAAGGGCAACCAGTGAGGAACAAACACCATTGTAAATACAACCCATATCTATGCTTATTTATTTTATCTTGTGTCCTTTACCATTTGTACCTTGTAAAAACACTGTATATATATATATATAATATGACATTTGTAATGTCTTTATTGTTTTGAAACTTCTGTATGTGTGATGTCTACTGTTAATTTTTATTGTTTACCTTACTTGCTTTGGCAATGTTAACACATGTTTCCCATGCCAATAAAGCCCCTTGAATTGAATTGAATTGAGAAGCAGAGATGAGCAGAGAGAGCGAGGAGCAGAGGAGCAGAGAGAGGGGAGCAGAGAGAGAGAGGAGCAGAGGAGCAGAGAGAGAGATTTACAACACATTATTCCAGTCCTGCATCTTCCTCCCAGACTTTTATATTCTTAATGACTCTTCCTCAGTCCCCAGCCTTTTATATTCTTAATGACTCTTCCTCAGTCCCCAAATATCTCTGTGGTGAAACCTCTATAGTGTCCAGGACTATGTGTTGTAGTGACACCTCCCTAGTGACCAGGACTATGTGTTGTAATGACACCTCCTTAGTGACCAGGACTATGTGTTGTGGTGACACCTCCCTAGTGACCAGGACAATATGTTGTAGTGACACCTCCCTAGTGACCAGGACTATGTGTTGTTGTAGTGACACCTCCCTAGTGACCAGGACTATGTGTTGTAGTGACACCTCCCTAGTGACCAGGACTATGTGTTGTAGTGACACCTCCCTAGTGACCAGGACTATATGTTGTAGTGACACCTCCCTAGTGACCAGGACTATGTGTTGTGGTGACACCTCCCTAGTGACCAGGACTATGTGTTGTTGTAGTGACACCTCCCTAGTGACCAGGACTATGTGTTGTTGTAGTGACACCTCCCTAGTGACCAGGACTATGTGTTGTTGTGACACCTCCCTAGTGACCAGGACTATGTGTTGTTGTAGTGACACCTCCCTAGTGACCAGGACTATGTGTTGTTGTAGTGACACCTCCCTAGTGACCAGGACTATGTGTTGTTGTAGTGACACCTCCCTATTGACCAGGACTATGTGTTGTAGTGACTCCTCCCTAGTGACCAGGACTATGTGTTGTAGTGACACCTCCCTAGTGACCAGGACTATGTGTTGTTGTAGTGACACCTCCCTAGTGACCAGGACTATGTGTTGTTGTGACACCTCCCTAGTGACCAGGACTATGTGTTGTTGTGACACCTCCCTAGTGACCAGGACTATGTGTTGTTGTGACACCTCCCTAGTGACCAGGACTATGTGTTGTTGTAGTGACACCTCCCTAGTGACCAGGACTATGTGTTGTAGTGACATCTCCCTAGTGACCAGGACTATGTGTTGTTGTAGTGACACCTCCCTAGTGACCAGGACTAAATGTTGTGGTGACACCTCCCTAGTGACCAGGACTATGTGTTGTTGTGACACCTCCCTAGTGACCAGGACTATGTGTTGTTGTAGTGACACCTCCCTAGTGACCAGGACTATGTGTTGTAGTGACATCTCCCTAGTGACCAGGACTATGTGTTGTTGTAGTGACACCTCCCTAGTGACCAGGACTATGTGTTGTAGTGACACCTCCCTAGTGACCAGGACTATGTGTTGTTGTAGTGACACCTCCCTAGTGACCAGGACTATATGTTGTAGTGACACCTCCCTAGTGACCTGGACTATGTGTTGTGGTGACACCTCCCTAGTGACCAGGACTATATGTTGTTGTGGTGACACCTCCCTAGTGACCAGGACTATGTGTTGTTGTGGTGACACCTCCCTAGTGACCAGGACTATGTGTTGTTGTAGTGACACCTCCCTAGTGACCAGGACTATATGTTGTAGTGACACCTCCCTAGTGACCAGGACTATGTGTTGTAGTGACACCTCCCTAGTGACCAGGACTATGTGTTGTTGTAGTGACACCTCCCTAGTGACCAGGACTATGTGTTGTTGTGGTGACACCTCCCTAGTGACCAGGACTATATGTTGTAGTGACACCTCCCTAGTGACCAGGACAATATGTTGTAGTGACACCTCCCTAGTGACCAGGACTATGTGTTGTAGTGACACCTCCCTAGTGACCAGGACTATATGTTGTAGTGACACCTCCCTAGTGACCAGGACTATGTGTTGTTGTAGTGACACCTCCCTAGTGACCAGGACTATATGTTGTAGTGACACCTCCCTAGTGACCTGGACTATGTGTTGTGGTGACACCTCCCTAGTGACCAGGACTATGTGTTGTTGTGGTGACACCTCCCTAGTGACCAGGACTATATGTTGTTGTGGTGACACCTCCCTAGTGACCAGGACTATGTGTTGTTGTGGTGACACCTCCCTAGTGACCAGGACTATATGTTGTGGTGACACCTCCCTAGTGACCAGGACTATGTGTTGTAGTGACACCTCCCTAGTGACCAGGACTAAATGTTGTGGTGACACCTCCCTAGTGACCAGGACTATGTGTTGTTGCAGTGACACCTCCCTAGTGACGAGGACTATGTGTTGTTGTAGTGACACCTCCCTAGTGACCAGGACTATGTTATGTTGTAGTGACACCTCCCTAGTGACCAGGACTATGTGTTGTTGTAGTGACACCTCCCTAGTGACCAGGACTATGTGTTGTAGTGACACCTCCCTAGTGACCAGGACTATGTGTTGTAGTGACACCTCCCTAGTGACCAGGACTATGTGTTGTGGTGACACCTCCCTAGTGACCAGGACTATGTGTTGTTGTAGACTGAGAGAGAGTCAACAGAATATATAGAGACTGAGAGAGAGTCAACAGAATATATAGTGACAGAGAGAGTCAGAATATATAGAGACTGAGAGAGAGTCAGAATATATAGAGACTGAGAGAGAGTCAGAATATATAGAGACTGAGAGAGAGTCAGAATATATAGAGACTGAGAGAGAGTCAGAATATATAGAAACTGAGAGAGAGTCAGAATATATAGAGATTGAGAGAGAGTCAACAGACTATATAGAGACTGAGAGAGAGTCAACAGAATATATAGTGACTGAGAGAGAGTCAGAATATATAGAGACTGAGAGAGAGTCAGAATATATAGAGACTGAGAGAGAGACAGAATATATAGAGACTGAGAGAGAGTCAGAATATATAGAGACTGAGAGAGAGTCAGAATATATAGAGACTGAGAGAGAGTCAGAATATATAGAGACTGAGAGAGAGTCAGAATATATAGAGACTGAGAGAGAGTCAACAGACTATATAGAGACTGAGAGAGAGTCAACAGAATATATAGAGACTGAGAGAGAGTCAACAGAATATATAGTGACTGAGAGAGTCAGAATATAAAGAGACTGAGAGAGAGTCAGAATATATAGAGACTGAGAGAGAGTCAGAATATATAGAGACTGAGAGAGAGTCAGAATATATAGAGACTGAGAGAGAGTCAGAATATATAGAGACTGAGAGAGAGTCAACAGACTATATAGTGACTGAGAGAGAGTCAGAATATATAGAGACTGAGAGAGAGTCAGAATATATAGTGACTGAGAGAGTCAGAATATATAGAGACTGAGAGAGAGTCAGAATATATAGAGACTGAGAGAGAGTCAGAATATATAGAGACTGAGAGAGAGTCAGAATATATAGAGACTGAGAGAGAGTCAGAATATATAGAGACTGAGAGAGAGTCAGAATATATAGAGACTGAGAGAGAGTCAGAATATATAGAGACTGAGAGAGAGTCAGAATATATAGAGACTGAGAGAGAGTCAACAGACTATATAGTGACTGAGAGAGAGTCAGAATATATAGAGACTGAGAGAGAGTCAACAGACTATATAGAGACTGAGAGAGAGTCAACAGAATATATAGTGACTGAGAGAGAGTCAGAATATATAGAGACAGAGAGAGTCAGAATATATAGAGACTGAGAGAGAGTCAGAATATATAGAGACTGAGAGAGAGTCAGAATATATAGAGACTGAGAGAGAGTCAGAATATATAGAGACTGAGAGAGAGTCAGAATATATAGAGACTGAGAGAGAGTCAGAATATATAGAGACTGAGAGAGAGTCAACAGACTATATAGTGACTGAGAGTCAGAATATATAGAGACTGAGAGAGAGTCAGAATATATAGAGACTGAGAGAGTCAGAATATATAGAGACTGAGAGAGAGTCAGAATATATAGTGACTGAGAGAGAGTCAGAATATATAGAGACTGAGAGAGTGTCAGAATATATAGAGACTGAGAGAGAGTCAGAATATATAGAGATTGAGAGATTGTCAGAATATATAGAGACTGAGTAGAGTCAACAGAATATATAGAGACTGAGAGAGAGTCAACAGAATATATAGAGACAGAGAGAGTCAACAGAATATATAGTGACTGAGAGATAGTCAGAATATATAGAGACTGAGTAGAGAGTCAACAGAATATATAGAGACAGAGAGAGTCAACAGAATATATAGAGACAGAGAGTCAACAGAATATATAGAGACAGAGAGAGTCAACATAATGTATAGAGACTGAGAGAGAGTCAACAGAATATATAGAGACTGAGAGAGAGTCAACAGAATATATAGAGACAGAGAGAGAGTCAGAATATATAGAGACTGAGAGAGAGTCAACAGAATTTATAGACACTGAGAGAGAGTCAACAGAATATATAGAGACTGAGAGAGGGTCAACAGAATATATAGAGACTGAGAGAGAGTCAACAGAATATATAGACACTGAGAGAGAGTCAACAGAATATATAGAGACTGAGAGAGAGTCAACAGAATATATAGAGACTGAGAGAGGGTCAACAGAATATATAGAGACTGAGAGAGTCAACAGAATATATAGACACTGAGAGAGAGTCAACAGAATATATAGAGACTGAGAGAGGGTCAACAGAATATATAGAGACTGAGAGAGAGTCAACAGAATATATAGACACTGAGAGAGAGTCAACAGAATATATAGAGACTGTGTGAGAGAGTCAGAATATATAGAGACTGAGAGAGAGTCAACAGAATATATAGAGACTGAGAGAGAGTCAACAGAATATATAGTGACAGAGAGAGTCAGAATATATAGAGACTGAGAGAGAGTCAGAATATATAGAGACTGAGAGAGAGTCAGAATATATAGAGACTGAGAGAGAGTCAGAATATATAGAGACTGAGAGAGAGTCAGAATATATAGAAACTGAGAGAGAGTCAGAATATATAGAGATTGAGAGAGAGTCAACAGAATATATAGAGACTGAGAGAGAGTCAACAGAATATATAGTGACTGAGAGAGAGTCAGAATATATAGAGACTGAGAGAGAGTCAGAATATATAGAGACTGAGAGAGAGTCAGAATATATAGAGACTGAGAGAGAGTCAACAGACTATATAGAGACTGAGAGAGAGTCAACAGAATATATAGAGACTGAGAGAGAGTCAACAGAATATATAGTGACTGAGAGAGTCAGAATATATAGAGACTGAGAGAGAGTCAGAATATATAGAGACTGAGAGAGAGTCAGAATATATAGAGACTGAGAGAGAGTCAGAATATATAGAGACTGAGAGAGAGTCAGAATATATAGAGACTGAGAGAGAGTCAGAATATATAGAGACTGAGAGAGAGTCAGAATATATAGAGACTGAGAGAGAGTCAGAATATATAGAGACTGAGAGAGAGTCAGA
This sequence comes from Oncorhynchus masou masou, assembly GCF_036934945.1. Lineage (NCBI taxonomy): Eukaryota > Metazoa > Chordata > Actinopteri > Salmoniformes > Salmonidae > Oncorhynchus > Oncorhynchus masou. The sequence continues at coordinate 69,831,839 of NC_088241.1, forward strand.
ATATATAGAGACTGAGAGAGAGTCAACAGACTATATAGTGACTGAGAGAGAGTCAGAATATATAGAGACTGAGAGAGAGTCAACAGACTATATAGAGACTGAGAGAGAGTCAACAGAATATATAGTGACTGAGAGAGAGTCAGAATATATAGAGACAGAGAGAGTCAGAATATATAGAGACTGAGAGAGAGTCAGAATATATAGAGACTGAGAGAGAGACTATATAGTGACTGAGAGAGAGTCAGAATATATAGAGACTGAGAGAGAGTCAGAATATATAGAGACTGAGAGAGAGTCAGAATATATAGAGACTGAGAGAGTCAGAATATATAGAGACTGAGAGAGAGTCAGAATATATAGTGACTGAGAGAGAGTCAGAATATATAGAGACTGAGAGAGAGTCAGAATATATAGAGACTGAGAGAGAGTCAGAATATATAGAGATTGAGAGATTGTCAGAATATATAGAGACTGAGTAGAGTCAACAGAATATATAGAGACTGAGAGAGAGTCAACAGAATATATAGAGACAGAGAGTCAACAGAATATATAGAGACAGAGAGAGTCAACATAATGTATAGAGACTGAGAGAGAGTCAACAGAATATATAGAGACTGAGAGAGAGTCAACAGAATATATAGAGACAGAGAGAGAGTCAGAATATATAGAGACTGAGAGAGAGTCAACAGAATATATAGACACTGAGAGAGAGTCAACAGAATATATAGAGACTGAGAGAGGGTCAACAGAATATATAGAGACTGAGAGAGAGTCAACAGAATATATAGACACTGAGAGAGAGTCAACAGAATATATAGAGACTGAGAGAGAGTCAACAGAATATATAGAGACTGAGAGAGGGTCAACAGAATATATAGAGACTGAGAGAGTCAACAGAATATATAGACACTGAGAGAGAGTCAACAGAATATATAGAGACTGAGAGAGGGTCAACAGAATATATAGAGACTGAGAGAGAGTCAACAGAATATATAGACACTGAGAGAGAGTCAACAGAATATATAGAGACTGTGTGAGAGAGTCAGAATATATAGAGACTGAGAGAGAGTCAACAGAATATATAGAGACTGAGAGAGAGTCAACAGAATATATAGTGACAGAGAGAGTCAGAATATATAGAGACTGAGAGAGAGTCAGAATATATAGAGACTGAGAGAGAGTCAGAATATATAGAGACTGAGAGAGAGTCAGAATATATAGAAACTGAGAGAGAGTCAGAATATATAGAGATTGAGAGAGAGTCATCAGAATATATAGAGACTGAGAGAGAGTCAACAGAATATATAGTGACTGAGAGAGAGTCAGAATATATAGAGACTGAGAGAGAGTCAGAATATATAGAGACTGAGAGAGAGACAGAATATATAGAGACTGAGAGAGAGTCAGAATATATAGAGACTGAGAGAGAGTCAGAATATATAGAGACTGAGAGAGAGTCAGAATATATAGAGACTGAGAGAGAGTCAGAATATATAGAGACTGAGAGAGAGTCAGAATATATAGAGACTGAGAGAGAGTCAACAGACTATATAGAGACTGAGAGAGAGTCAACAGAATATATAGAGACTGAGAGACAGTCAACAGAATATATAGTGACTGAGAGAGTCAGAATATATAGAGACTGAGAGAGAGTCAGAATATATAGAGACTGAGAGAGAGTCAGAATATATAGAGACTGAGAGAGAGTCAGAATATATAGAGACTGAGAGAGAGTCAGAATATATAGAGACTGAGAGAGAGTCAGAATATGTAGAGACTGAGAGAGAGTCAACAGACTATATAGTGACTGAGAGAGAGTCAGAATATATAGAGACTGAGAGAGAGTCAACAGACTATATAGAGACTGAGAGAGAGTCAACAGAATATATAGTGACTGAGAGAGAGTCAGAATATATAGAGACAGAGAGAGTCAGAATATATAGAGACTGAGAGAGAGTCAGAATATATAGAGACTGAGAGAGAGACTATATAGTGACTGAGAGAGAGTCAGAATATATAGAGACTGAGAGAGAGTCAGAATATATAGAGACTGAGAGAGAGTCAGAATATATAGAGACTGAGAGAGTCAGAATATATAGAGACTGAGAGAGAGTCAGAATATATAGTGACTGAGAGAGAGTCAGAATATATAGAGACTGAGAGAGAGTCAGAATATATAGAGACTGAGAGAGAGTCAGAATATATAGAGATTGAGAGATTGTCAGAATATATAGAGACTGAGTAGAGTCAACAGAATATATAGAGACTGAGAGAGAGTCAACAGAATATATAGAGACAGAGAGAGTCAACAGAATATATAGTGACTGAGAGATAGTCAGAAATATATATAAAAATATATCCCATTTAGCAGATGCTTTTGTCCAAAGCGACTTACAAGTTGCCTGGGGCCACTACTTTTGCATATGGGTGGCCCCAGCGGGAATCGAACCCACGACGCTTGGCGTTGCAAGTGCCATGCTCTACCGACTGAGCCACACAGGACCCCAGACCCCAGAATATATAGAGACTGAGTAGAGAGTCAACAGAATATATAGAGACAGAGAGAGTCAACAGAATATATAGAGACAGAGAGTCAACAGAATATATAGAGACAGAGAGAGTCAACATAATGTATAGAGACTGAGAGAGAGTCAACAGAATATATAGAGACTGAGAGAGAGTCAGAATATATAGAGACAGAGAGAGAGTCAACAGAATATATAGAGACTGAGAGAGAGTCAACAGAATATATAGAGACTGAGAAAGAGTCAACAGAATATATAGAGACTGAGAGAGAGTCAGCAGAATATATAGAGACTGAGAGAGAGTCAGAATATATAGAGACAGAGAGAGTCAACAGAATATATAGAGACTGAGAGAGAGTCAGAATATATAGAGACTGAGAGAGAGTCAGAATATATAGAGACTGAGAGAGAGTCAGAATATATAGAAACTGAGAGAGAGTCAGAATATATAGAGATTGAGAGAGAGTCAACAGAATATATAGAGACTGAGAGAGAGTCAACAGAATATATAGTGACTGAGAGAGAGTCAGAATATATAGAGACTGAGAGAGAGTCAGAATATATAGAGACTGAGAGAGAGACAGAATATATAGAGACTGAGAGAGAGTCAGAATATATAGAGACTGAGAGAGAGTCAGAATATATAGAGACTGAGAGAGAGTCAGAATATATAGAGACTGAGAGAGAGTCAGAATATATAGAGACTGAGAGAGAGTCAGAATATATAGAGACTGAGAGAGAGTCAACAGACTATATAGAGACTGAGAGAGAGTCAACAGAATATATAGAGACTGAGAGAGAGTCAACAGAATATATAGTGACTGAGAGAGTCAGAATATATAGAGACTGAGAGAGAGTCAGAATATATAGAGACTGAGAGAGAGTCAGAATATATAGAGACTGAGAGAGAGTCAGAATATATAGAGACTGAGAGAGAGTCAGAATATATAGAGACTGAGAGAGAGTCAGAATATATAGAGACTGAGAGAGAGTCAGAATATATAGAGACTGAGAGAGAGTCAGAATATATAGAGACTGAGAGAGAGTCAACAGACTATATAGTGACTGAGAGAGAGTCAGAATATATAGAGACTGAGAGAGAGTCAACAGACTATATAGAGACTGAGAGAGAGTCAACAGAATATATAGTGACTGAGAGAGAGTCAGAATATATAGAGACAGAGAGAGTCAGAATATATAGAGACTGAGAGAGAGTCAGAATATATAGAGACTGAGAGAGAGACTATATAGTGACTGAGAGAGAGTCAGAATATATAGAGACTGAGTTAGAGTCAGAATATATAGAGACTGAGAGAGAGTCAGAATATATAGAGACTGAGAGAGTCAGAATATATAGAGACTGAGAGAGAGTCAGAATATATAGTGACTGAGAGAGAGTCAGAATATATAGAGACTGAGAGAGAGTCAGAATATATAGAGACTGAGAGAGAGTCAGAATATATAGAGATTGAGAGATTGTCAGAATATATAGAGACTGAGTAGAGTCAACAGAATATATAGAGACTGAGAGAGAGTCAACAGAATATATAGAGACAGAGAGAGTCAACAGAATATATAGTGACTGAGAGATAGTCAGAAATATATATAAAAATATATCCCATTTAGCAGACGCTTTTGTCCAAGGCGACTTACAAGTCGGCTGGGGCCACTACTTTTGCATATGGGTGGCCCCAGCGGGAATCGAACCCACGACGCTTGGCGTTGCAAGTGCCATGCTCTACCGACTGAGCCACACAGGACCCCAGACCCCAGAATATATAGAGACTGAGTAGAGAGTCAACAGAATATATAGAGACAGAGAGAGTCAACAGAATATATAGAGACAGAGAGTCAACAGAATATATAGAGACAGAGAGAGTCAACATAATGTATAGAGACTGAGAGAGAGTCAACAGAATATATAGAGACTGAGAGAGAGTCAGAATATATAGAGACAGAGAGAGAGTCAACAGAATATATAGAGACTGAGAGAGAGTCAACAGAATATATAGTGACTGAGAAAGAGTCAACAGAATATATAGAGACTGAGAAAGAGAGTCAACAGAATATATAGAGACTGAGAAAGAGTCAACAGAATATATAGAGACTGAGAGAGAGTCAGCAGAATATATAGAGACTGAGAGAGAGTCAGAATATATAGAGACAGAGAGAGTCAACAGAATATATAGAGACTGAGAGAGAGTCAGAATATATAGAGACTGAGAGAGAAAAAGTTAACAAGGTGTGGACACATTTTTGCGGATGACATTATTTTATTTAAGGACATGGACATAGCTGATGTGGATACCCATAACACATTTCTTCAGGCGACTTGTGTTTATAGCCAGGAGTTTTTCCTGCCTGACATCACCAGAAAAAACTATGGGACATAGACTGTTTTTTCCTGTACTGCTTATAAGCATGTTGTAAATAGCTTTGTGATGTGATTCAGTGTTATAACCAACCTTTATGAACACTGTGGTTATGTAAACATCACTATGTAGAAGCTAGCTGACAGAGTGTTATAACCAGCCTTTATAAACACTGTGGCTCGTTAGTGGTTATGTAAACGTCACTATGTAGTAGCTAGAGGACAGAGTGTTATAACCAGCCTTTATAAACACTGTGGCTCGTTAGTGGTTATGTAAACATCACTATGTAGTAGCTAGCTGACAGAGTGTTATAACCAGCCTTTATAAACACTGTGGCTCGTTAGTGGTTATGTAAACGTCACTATGTAGTAGCTAGAGGACAGAGTGTTATAACCAGCCTTTATAAACACTGTGGCTAGTTAGTGGTTATGTAAACGTCACTATGTAGTAGCTAGAGGACAGAGTGTTATAACCAGCCTTCATAAACACTGTGGCTAGTTAGTGGTTATGTAAACGTCACTATGTAGTAGCTAGCTGACAGTGTTATAACCAGCCTTTATAAACACTGTGGCTAGTTAGTGGTTATGTAAACATCACTATGTAGTAGCTAGAGGACAGAGTGTTATAACCAGCCTTTATAAACACTGTGGCTAGTTAGTGGTTATGTAAACGTCACTATGTAGTAGCTAGAGGACAGAGTGTTATAACCAGCCTTTATAAACACTGTGGCTAGTTAGTGGTTATGTAAACATCACTATGTAGTAGCTAGCTGACAGAGTGTTATAACCAGCCTTTATAAACACTGTGGCTAGTTAGTGGTTATGTAAACATCACTATGTAGTAGCTAGCTGACAGAGTGTTATAACCAGCCTTTATAAACACTGTGGCTAGTTAGTGGTTATGTAAACATCACTATGTAGTAGCTAGCTGACAGTGTTATAACCAGCCTTTATAAACACTGTGGCTAGTTAGTGGTTATGTAAACATCACTATGTAGTAAGTAGCTGACAGACATGCTGTGGTATTGATCAGTAGAGGTGATCTGATTTCATTGTCCTGGAATAGCCTGAGTGGATCCAGAGAGAGGAAGAGGAGAGGCAACCAACTGACAGAGGAGAGGGAGAGAAAGAGGAGAGGAAACCAACTGACAGAGGAGAGGGAGAGAAAGAGGAGAGGAAACCAACTGACAGAGGAGAGGAAACCAACTGACAGAGGAGAGGAAACCAACTGACAGAGGAGAGGGAGAGAAAGAGGAGAGGAAACCAACTGACAGAGGAGAGGAAACCAACTGACAGAGGAGAGGGAGAGAAAGAGGAGAGGAAATGGGGATGAGAATGGATTCAGTCAAATGGAGAGGAGTTAATTTGCTGAGCAGGAGAAGGAGGTCAAGGGAGGGATAGATAGATTGGGGAGTCTGGATGGACAGAAGTAGTGTGATAACAGAAAGGAGAGGACAGACACACCCAACACAAACACACACACACATACCCAACACAAACACACACAAACACACACCCAACACACACCCAACACAAACGCACACACACACCCACCCAACACAAACACACACACACCAAACAACAAACACACACACGCACACACCCAACACACACCCAACACAAACACACACACACACACCCAACACAAACACACACACACACCCAACACAAACACACACACAACCAACACAAACACACACACACCCAACACAAACAAACACAAACACACACACACACACACACAAACACACACACCACAAACACTCACACTACTCTATGAGAAAGCAGGCCTCAACGAGCCGTCCAATCATCCCCTGGGGCAGAGCTAATGACCTCATTGTCTTGAACAGCCAATCAATAGCCTAGCCTGATGCTGGTGTAGAGTCCTCTGTGGTGCCAGCTTCCAGGACCAGTCTGTGTGTCTGTGTGTTTATGTGTCTCCTAGGTTAATGTGTCGGTGAGTTTCCTCATTCACAGACTAAGCCTCCAGCCTTATCTCCACAGAAGGAACCTCTCTTGGAAAGGTCATTACAGCCAACAGGCTGTGCAACTGTCTGAGTATGAATGGGAGGTGTGGCGTGGTGTGGCATGGTCTCTGAACAGAGATAAGTGCTGTGCTGGCCGGCATTCCTCTCCTTCAAGACTAGTAGAGAGAGGAGCAGAGAGAGAGAGGAGCAGAGAGAGAGAGGAGCAGAGAGAGAGAGGAGCAGAGAGAGAGAGGAGCAGAGAGAGAGAGAGGAGCAGAGAGAGAGAGGAGCAGAGAGAGAGTGGAGCAGAGAGAGAGAGAAGCAGAGAGAGAGAAAGAAGCAGAGAGAGAGAGGAGCAGAGAGAGAGAGAGGAGCAGAGAGAGAGAGGAGCAGAGAGAGAGAGGAGCAGAGAGAGAGAGGAGCAGAGAGAGAGAGAGGAGCAGAGAGAGAGAGAGGAGCAGAGAGAGAGAGGAGCAGAGAGAGAGAGAGGAGCAGAGAGAGAGAGAGGAGCAGAGAGGGAGAGAAGCAGAGAGAGAGAGGAGCAGAGAGAGAGAGGAGCAGAGAGAGAGAGGAGCAGAGAGAGAGAAGCAGAGAGAGAGAGGAGCAGAGAGAGAGAGAGGAGCAGAGAGAGAGAGGAGCAGAGAGAGAGAGAGGAGCAGAGAGAGAGAGGTGCAGAGAGAGAGAGGAGCAGAGAGAGAGAGGAGCAGAGAGAGAGAAGCAGAGAGAGAGAGGAGCAGAGGAGCAGAGAGAGAGAAACACAGAGAGTACACAGCGGCAGAATACCTGACCACTGTGACTGACCCAAAATTAAGGAAAGCTTTGACTATGTACAGACTCAGCGAGCATAGCCTTGCTATTGAGAAAGGCCGCCGTAGGCAGACATGGCTCTCAAGAGAAGACAGGCTATGTGCTCACTGCCCACAAAATGAGGTGGAAACTGAGCTGCACTTCCTAACCTCCTGCCCAATGTATGACCATATTAGAGAGACATATTTCCGTCAGATTACACAGATCCACAAAGAATTCGAAAACAAATCCAATTTTGAAAAACTCCCATATCTACTGGGTGAAATTCCACAGTGTGCCATCACAGCAGCAAGATTTGTGACCTGTTGCCATGAGAAAAGGGCAACCAGTGAGGAACAAACACCATTGTAAATACAACCCATATCTATGCTTATTTATTTTATCTTGTGTCCTTTACCATTTGTACCTTGTAAAAACACTGTATATATATATATATAATATGACATTTGTAATGTCTTTATTGTTTTGAAACTTCTGTATGTGTGATGTCTACTGTTAATTTTTATTGTTTACCTTACTTGCTTTGGCAATGTTAACACATGTTTCCCATGCCAATAAAGCCCCTTGAATTGAATTGAATTGAGAAGCAGAGATGAGCAGAGAGAGCGAGGAGCAGAGGAGCAGAGAGAGGGAGCAGAGAGAGAGAGGAGCAGAGGAGCAGAGAGAGAGATTTACAACACATTATTCCAGTCCTGCATCTTCCTCCCAGACTTTTATATTCTTAATGACTCTTCCTCAGTCCCCAGCCTTTTATATTCTTAATGACTCTTCCTCAGTCCCCAAATATCTCTGTGGTGAAACCTCTATAGTGTCCAGGACTATGTGTTGTAGTGACACCTCCCTAGTGACCAGGACTATGTGTTGTAATGACACCTCCTTAGTGACCAGGACTATGTGTTGTGGTGACACCTCCCTAGTGACCAGGACTATGTGTTGTAGTGACACCTCCCTAGTGACCAGGACTATGTGTTGTAGTGACACCTCCCTAGTGACCAGGACTATATGTTGTAGTGACACCTCCCTATTGACCAGGACTATGTGTTGTAGTGACACCTCCCTAGTGACCAGGACTATGTGTTGTAGTGACACCTCCCTAGTGACCAGGACTATGTGTTGTGGTGACACCTCCCTAGTGACCAGGACTATGTGTTGTTGTAGTGACACCTCCCTAGTGACCAGGACTATGTGTTGTTGTAGTGACACCTCCCTAGTGACCAGGACTATGTGTTGTTGTGACACCTCCCTAGTGACCAGGACTATGTGTTGTTGTAGTGACACCTCCCTAGTGACCAGGACTATGTGTTGTTGTAGTGACACCTCCCTAGTGACCAGGACTATGTGTTGTTGTAGTGACACCTCCCTATTGACCAGGACTATGTGTTGTAGTGACTCCTCCCTAGTGACCAGGACTATGTGTTGTAGTGACACCTCCCTAGTGACCAGGACTATGTGTTGTTGTAGTGACACCTCCCTAGTGACCAGGACTATGTGTTGTTGTGACACCTCCCTAGTGACCAGGACTATGTGTTGTTGTAGTGACACCTCCCTAGTGACCAGGACTATGTGTTGTAGTGACATCTCCCTAGTGACCAGGACTATGTGTTGTTGTAGTGACACCTCCCTAGTGACCAGGACTATGTGTTGTAGTGACACCTCCCTAGTGACCAGGACTATGTGTTGTTGTAGTGACACCTCCCTAGTGACCAGGACTATATGTTGTAGTGACACCTCCCTAGTGACCTGGACTATGTGTTGTGGTGACACCTCCCTAGTGACCAGGACTATATGTTGTTGTGGTGACACCTCCCTAGTGACCAGGACTATGTGTTGTTGTGGTGACACCTCCCTAGTGACCAGGACTATGTTATGTTGTAGTGACACCTCCCTAGTGACCAGGACTATGTGTTGTAGTGACACCTCCCTAGTGACCAGGACTATGTGTTGTGGTGACACCTCCCTAGTGACCAGGACTATGTGTTGTTGTAGTGACTCCTCCCTATTGACCAGGACTATGTGTTGTGGTGACACCTCCCTAGTGACCAGGACTATGTGTTGTTGTAGTGACACCTCCCTAGTGACCAGGACTATGTGTTGTGGTGACACCTCCCTAGTGACCAGGACTATGTGTTGTTGTAGTGACACCTCCCTAGTGACCAGGACTATATGTTGTGGTGACACCTCCCTAGTGACCAGGACTATGTGTTGTTGTAGTGACACCTCCCTAGTGACCAGGACTATGTGTTGTTGTAGTGACACCTCCCTAGTGACCAGGACTATGTGTTGTTGTAGTGACACCTCCCTAGTGACCTGGACTATGTGTTGTAGTGACATCTCCCTAGTGACCAGGACTATGTGTTGTTGTAGTGACACCTCCCTAGTGACTAGGACTATGTGTTGTAGTGACACCTCCCTAGTGACCAGGACTATATGTTGTGGTGACACCTCCCTAGTGACCAGGACTATGTGTTGTTGTAGTGACACCTCCCTAGTGACCAGGACTATATGTTGTAGTGACTCCTCCCTATTGACCAGGACTATGTGTTGTTGTAGTGACACCTCCCTAGTGACCAGGACTATGTGTTGTTGTAGTGACTCCTCCCTAGTGACCAGGACTATGTGTTGTTGTAGTGACACCTCCCTAGTGACCAGGACTATGTGTTGTTGTAGTGACACCTCCCTAGTGACCAGGACTATGTGTTGTTGTAGTGACACCTCCCTAGTGACCTGGACTATGTGTTGTAGTGACATCTCCCTAGTGACCAGGACTATGTGTTGTTGTAGTGACACCTCCCTAGTGACTAGGACTATGTGTTGTTGTAGTGACACCTCCCTAGTGACCTGGACTATATGTTGTAGTGACACCTCCCTAGTGACCAGGACTATGTTATGTTGTAGTGACACCTCCCTAGTGACCAGGACTATGTGT